>NW_027490372.1:218940-426119 GCF_050948175.1 Xylocopa sonorina
CTTCCTTGCTAGGGAATAGCGTTTGCAGATTTCTACGAATCGAAGCAATAGTGTTTTAATGCTTCTGAAAACGGGATACCGCATCTTATATCTGTGTATCATGATAAGATATAATATTTATTGCGAAGTGTCACTTATACCTCGCATATGCTTCAATTGAATGTAAATGCTACACTTCCTTGCTATTAAATAGCGTCTGCAGATGTCAACGTATAGTAGCAATCGGTTTCTAATGCTCCTCAAGACGCGATATCGCATCTCATTTCTATGTTTCAGGATAAGATATAATATTCAATGCGAAGTGTCATGTATACCTCGAATTCAGTTTAAAAGAATGTAAATGCCACACTTCCTTTCTAAGAAACAGCGATTGCAGATGTCTACGTATCGTAGCAATAGAGTTCTAACGCTTCTTAAATTGCGATATCGCATCTCATTTCTATGTTTCGTGATGATACAATATTCATTGCGAAGTGTCATGTATACCTCGCATACACTTCAAATGAATGTAAATGCGACACTTCCTTGCTAGGAAGTAGCGTTTGCAGATGGCTACTTATTGAAGCATTAGAGTTCTAATGCTTCTTAAATCGCCATATCGCATCTCGTTTCTATGTTTTTTGATAAGATATAATATTCATTGTGGAGTGTTATGTATGCCTCGTATTCACTTCAAAAGAATGCAAATGCGACACTTCCTTGCTAGGAAGTAGCGTTTGCAGATGTCTACGTATCGAAGCAATACATTTCTAATGCTTCTTAATTCGCGATATCGCATCTCACTTCTATGTTTCATGATAAGAATTCATAATATTCAATGCGAAGTGTCATGTATACTTCGCATACTACTCAAATGAATGTAAATGCGACACTTCCTTGTTAGGAAATAGCGTTGGCAGATGTCTACGTATCGAAGCAATAGAGATCTTATGCTTCATGAAAGCGAGATATCACATCTCATTTTTATGTTTCATGATAAGAAATAATATTCATTTTGGAGTGTTATGTATTCCTCGTCTGCACTTCAAATGATTGTAAATGCGACACTTCCTTCCAAGGAAATAGCGTTTCCAGATGTATACGCATCGAAGCAATAGAGTTCTAATGCTTCTTGAAACGCGATATCGCATCTCATTTCAATGTTTTATGATAAGATATAATACACATTGCGAAGTGTTACGCATACCTCGTATACACTTCAAATGAATGAAAGTGCGAGGCTTCCTTGCTAGGAAGTAGCGTTTGCTGTTGTCTACGTATCGAAGCAATAGAGTTCTGATGCTTCTTAATACGCGATATCGCACCCCATTTCTATGTTTCATGATGAGATATAATATTCATTACGAAGTGTTATGTATTCCTCGTCTACACTTCAAAAGAATGTAAATGCTACAATTCCTTGCTAGGAAATAGCGTTTGCAGATGTCTACGTATCGAAGAAATAGAGTTTTATGCTTCTCAAATCGGGATATCGCATCTCATTTCTATGTTGCATGACAAGATATAACATTCATTGCGAAGTGTTATGTATTCCTCGTATTCATTTCAATTGAATATAAATGCGACACTTCCTTGGTAGGAAATAGCGTTTCCGGGTGTCTACGCATCGAAGCAATAGAGTTCTAATGCTTCTTAAAACACCATATCGCATCAGATTTCTATGTTTCATGACAAGATATATTATTCATTGCGAAGTGTCATGTATACCTCGTATTTACTTCAGAAGAATGTAAATGCGACACCTCCTTGGTAGGAAATAGCGTTTCCGGGTGTCTACGCATCGAAGCAATATGGTTCTAATGCTGCTTAAAACGCGATATCGCATCTCATTTCTATGTTTCATGATAATATATAATATTCATTGTGCAATGTTATGTATACCTCGCATTCACATCAAAATAATGTAAATGCGACACTTCCTTGCTAGGAAATAGCGTTTGCAGATGTCTACGTTTCGAAGCAATAGAGTTCTAATGCTTCATAAACGCGATATCGCATCTGATTTCTATGTTTCATGATAAGATATAATATTTATTGAGGAGGGTTATGTATACCTCGTATTCACCTCAAAAGAATGTAAATGCGACAATTCCTTGCTAGGAACTAGCGTCTGCAGATGTCTACGTATCGAAGCAATAGTGTTCTAGTGCTTCTTAAAATGAGATACCGCATCTCATTTCTATGTTTCATGATAACATATAATATTCATTGCGAAGTGTTATGTATAGCTCGCATACACCTCAAATGAATGTAAATGCGACACTTCCTTGCTAGGAAATAGAGTTTGCAGATGTCTACGTATCGTATCAATAGAGTTCTAATGCTTCTCAAAACGCGATATCGCATCTCATTTCTATGTTTCATGATAAGATATAATATGCATTGCGAAGTGTCATGTATTCCTCGTCAACACTTCAAATGAATGTAAATGCGACACTTTCTTGCTAGGAAATAGCGTTTAAAAGATGTCCCCGTATCGAAGCATTAGAGTTCTAATGCTTCTCAAAACGCGATATGGCATCTCATTTCTATGTTTCATGATGAGATATAATATTCATTGCGAAGTGTCATGTATACCTCGTATTCACTTCAAAAGAATGTAAATAGGACACTTCCATGCCAGGAAATAGCGATTCCAGATGTCTACGTATCGTAGCAATAGAATTCTAATGCTTCTTAAATCGCGATATCGCATCACATTTCTATGTTTCGTGATGATATAATATTCATTGCGACGTGTCATGTAAACCTCGTATTTACTTCAAGAGAATGTAAATGCGACACTTCCTTGCTAGGAAATAGAGTTTGCAGATGTCTACGTATCGTTGCAATAGGGTTCTAACGCATCCTAAAACGCGATATCGCATCTCACTTCTATGTGTCATGATGAGATATAATATTCATTGCGAAGTGTCATGTATAACTCGTATTCACTTCAAAAGAATGAAAATGCGACACTTCCTTGCTAAGAAATAGCGTTTCCAGATGTCTACGTATCGAAGCAATAGAGTTCTAATGCTCCTTGAATCGTCATATCGCATCTCATTTCTATGTTTCATGATAAGATATAATATTCATTGTGCAGTGTTATGTATACCCCGTATTCACTTCAAAAGAATGTAAATACGACACTTCCTTGCTAGGAAATAGGCGTTTGCATATGTCTACGTGTCTGAGCAATAGAGTTCTAATGCTTCTTAAAACGAGATATCGCATCTCATTTCTATGTTTTATGATAAGATATAATATTCATTGCGGAGTGTCACGTGTACTTCGTATTCACTTCAAAATAATGTAAATGCGACACCTCCTTGCTAGGAGGTAGCGTTTGCAGACGTCTACCTATCGAAGCAATGGAATTCTAATGCATCATAAATCGCGATATCGCATCTCATTTCTATGTTTCATGATAGGATATAATATTCATTGTGGATTGTTATGTATACCTCGTATTCGCTTCAAAAGATTGAGAAAGCGACAATTCCTTGCTAAGAAATAGCGTTAGCAGATGTCTACGTATGGAAGCAATGGAGTTCAAATGCATCTTAAACCGCGATATCGCATCTCACTTCTATGTTTCATGATAAGATACAATATTCATTGCGGAGTGTCATGTATACTTCGTATTCACTTCAAAAGAATTTAAATGCGACACTTCCTTGCCAGGGAATTGCGCTTGCAGATGTCTATGTATCGAAGCAATAGAGTTCTAATGCTTCTTAAATCGCGATAACGCAACTCATTTCTATATTTCGTGATAAGATATAATATTCATTGTGGAGTGCTATGTATACCTCGTATTCGCTTCAAAAGAATGTAAATGCGACACTTCCTAGCTAGGAAATAACGTTTCCAGATGTCTACGTATCGAAACAATAGAGTACTAATGCTTCTTAAATCGCCATATCGCATCTCATTTCTATGTTTCGTGATAAGATATAATATTCATTGTGGAGCGTTGTGTATACCTCGTATTCACTTCAAAAGATTTTAAATGCGACACTTCCTTGCTAGGAAATAGTGTTTGCAGATGTCTACGTATCGTAGCATTAGGATTCTAATGCTTCTCAAAACGCGATATCGCATCTCATTTCTATGTGCCATGATAAGATATAATATTCATCGCGAAGAGTCATTTATACCTCGCATACACTACAAATGAATGTAAATGCGACACTTCCTTGCTAGGAAATAGCGTTTGCAGATGTCTTCGAATCGTAGCAAAGGAATTCTAATGCTTCTTAAAACGAGATTTTGCATCTCACTCCTATGTTTTACGATAAGATATAATAATCATTGCGGTGTGTCATGTATACCTCGTTTTCACTTCAAATGAATGTAAATGCTACACTTCCTTGCTTGGAAATAGTGTTTGCAGATGTCCACGTATCGTATCATTAGAGTTCTACAGCTTCTCAAATCGCGATATCGCATCTCATTTCTATGCCTCATGATAAGATATAATATTCATTGCGAAGTGTCTTGTATACCTCGCATACACTTCAAGTGAATGTAAATGCGACACTTCCCTGCTAGGAGGTAGCGTTTGCAGATGTCTACGTATCGTAGCATTAGAGTCCTAATGCTTCTCAAAACGCGATATCGCATCACATTTCCATGTTCCATGGTAAGATGTAATATTCAATGCAGCGCTTTATGTACATCTTGTCAGAACTACAAAAGAATGTAAATGCTACTCTTTCTTGCGACGGAACAGCGTTTCTAGATGTCTACGTAACGAAGTAATCGATTTCTAATGCTTCATAATACGCGATATTGCACATCATTTCTATTTCTCATGATATGATTTTATATACAATGCATAGCGTCATGTGTCTCTTGCCTGCACGTCAAAAGAATGTAAGTGCTGCACTTCCTCGCTACGGAATAGCGCTTCTAATAATCTCCGTATCTAAGCAATAGAGTTCTAATGCTTCATGAAACGCGATATCGCATCTCCTTTCTATGTCTCATGACAAGATGTAATATCCAATGCAGTGAATAATGTATATCTCGTCTATACCTCAAAAGAATGTAAATCCCACACTTCCTTGCGAAGGAATAGCAGGAATAGTTTCTCGATGTCCACATGTCGAAGCAAAGGAGATCTAGTGCTCCATTAAATGCGATATCGCATTTCGTTTCTATGTTTCGTGATAAGACGTTATTCAATGCAACATGATAGCTATATCTTGTCTACACTTCAAAAGAATGTAAATCCCGAACCACCGTGCGGCGGAATAGCGTATCTAGATGTCTAGATATCGAAGCAATAGAGTTCTAATGCTTTATAAAACGCGATGTCGCATTTCATTTCTATGTCCCATGATACGATATAATATTGTCACGTCCAGAGATGCGATTGCTCTCGCAGCGGTGGCACAAAGTCGTAACCGTTCCTGGAAAAACGCGAAGTGCGTCTGGACCGCGTTCGTTGGCGTTTCCAACTCGATAAAACGAATGCTATCACTAAAACTTACCTTGCGAAGGCTTGATTTCATTATCTGCTTTCTCTTTCCAGGTACCTGGAGCGCCTAGGATCCGCAACCGGGATGGCGGCGGCGTACTGCAGGAACGGTGGCACGTCTACAGGAATGACCGACCAGGCGGATTGACCCAAGCTGGCAAGCATAGGCGCTGGGCCCTGACGGTCTGCGACTCACACGGTTCGTGCGGCGAAGGAAACCTCCCTCACAGTAACCGGAACTCGTACGCTGGAAACTGATTATCCTGGTGCACTACCCACGTATACCCGAGCGAGACGACGAATAAACTCTCTCCTCACCGCGCGTCGTGTACGCTTTGCCGGAGGTGCAAGACTCATCAAGAATACTTGAGCTTCGGTAGAGTACGACGGGGCTAAACGTTTGTTCGCTCTAGCTTAACGGGCCACCTGGGTGTAAGATATTCGGTATATGGTAGAAGTGAGGATGGAGCAGCTAAACGCTGGTTCGCTCTAGCCGTCGAGCCTCAAGACTATCGCAGACGAGATGTAGAAATAAAATAATCGTGTGCGTATCCGTGGATTAGAGTTAAGGTATTGTAATTGAATTGGAATAAAGACACTTTGAATCTGGTAAAAGGTAAACTATATCCTATGACTTCACTATGCTAAATACGCTTGACTGTATTCTAAGTTACTAACTAACGATTATAATAAAAATTGGAAATAGTATAAGTATCGTAAAGACTCCGCTAAGGGAGTATGGACAGAGGCGGATGCATTTGAGCTAGTTGCTCGTTCCAGATGAGCCTATTGCTCAAGTCGGAGATTGGAACTCCTCTTTTCGTTGGGACGATTAGAACTGACTCTCGGATCTCGCGTCCGCGACCTCCTCGGGTCGCAAGGCGGGCGAATCTCTGGGCCCTCGCAGTGGGGCGGACGGTCGGAGTAGTGTGGCGGCTTCGTGGTGGAGCGGCCGTTCGGAGTGGGATGAGCGGAGTGGATTAAGCGTGAGCCGCGAGCGTTGAGTGTGCGCGCGAGCTCATCAACACATAATGTTGAAACGACGTATGCACATGTATTCACTTAAACCTAGGTCCTTATTGTGGTGTCTGAGGTGATTAGTGTACCTATTCTAGTCACGTATGTAAGAAAAATACGTATGCCTCTTCGTTAGCACTGGGGATTCGATCCAGTATGTGGTGGAGAGCTGCTCGTCCTCGTAATACGGGGTGAAGTCCTCCCCCTCGTATGTGGAGATCGCGCGTGATCGCGGCCTGCTGCACCATTCTTCCCTCTCGTACCGTTGTCTCTTTCTGTAGGGATGGCGAATCGGCGGATGGACCGTTGCAGGGTCTCCGGATACGGATGCTGGATATGATGTGGTGGAGGCCGGAGAGTGGCAGGCGGTACGCCTGATGTTACAATATTCAATGCAACGCGGGTGGGAGTGCACCATGAAATACCATACGCGTTCGTAGGTGTCGGGCGACCAGTTGGAGCCTAGTATGCAAGAATAGCGATGGTCCCGGTGATAAGGTAACAGGGTGGATGACGTGAAAACATAGCCTCTCACACCTTAGCCTCGCATCAGATCTCCTCGTGGTCCACGCGGAATGTGCCGCAGGCGGATGGCCTACGGCATTCAGATTGATGCGGGTCGGGGGAGTCCCTGCCCATATTTCAGGTTCTGCCCCATAGCAGCCCTGCCCTCCCCTCCTGTCAAATATAAATGGGATAGTTGGAATCTCAAATATTGACTCTAACACTTATTCATTTTGTTCGTTAATCAAATTCCTTACGCCGGCTATCAGTCAAGACTAAAAAGTTCCTTTCGTCAAACAGAGCGATAGCGACGATGGAGCGTCGCTGTGTGCAGCCACGGTCTGATTGAACGGGTGGGTATGTTAACATGCTCAAAAGACGAGAATAGTGGTGCCGTATTGTCATAGTCTCTGGCCGAAGCAGTGGTCCGCTAGGGGGCTAGTATGGGCGTGATTATAATATGGCGTATGCCATTAAGGCAAGGTAGCATGCTCGAGCCTCCTCTCGGGGCCGAGTTAAAAGTATTCAATGCACGGCGTGATGTATGCATCGTCAACACTTCAAATGAATGAAAATGCCACACTTCCTTGATGCTGAATAGCGTTTCTAGATGTCTACGTTTCGAAGCTATAGTGTTCTAATGCTTCTTAAAAAGAGATATCGCATCTCATTCCTACGTTTCATGATGAGATATAATATTCATTGCGAAGTGTCATGTATACCTCGTATTCACTTCAAATGAATGTAAATCCGACACTTCTTTTCTAGGAAATAGCGGTTGCAGATGTCTACGTATCGAAGCGATACGGTTCTGATGCTTCTAAAATCGAGATATCGCATCTCATTTCTATGTCTCATGATATGATATAATATTCATTGCGAAGTGTCATGTATGCCACGTATTCACTTCAGAAGAATGTAAATGCGACACTTCCTTGCTAGGAAATAGCATTTCCAGATATCTACGTATCGTAGCAAAGGAGTTCTAATGCTCCTTAAAAAGCGAAATCGATCTTCATTTCTATGTTTCATGATAAGATATAATATTCATTGTGGAGTGTTAAGTATACCACGTATTCACCTCAAAAGAATGTAAATACGACACTTCCTTGCTAGAATATAGTGATGGCAGATGTCTATGTATGGACGCAACAGAGTTCTAATGCTTCTTAAAATGCGATATCGCATTACATTTCTATGTTTCATGATAAGATATAATATACATTACGAAGTGTCACTTATACCTCGCATACATTTCAAATGAATGTAAATGCGAAACTACCTTGCTCCGAAATAGCGTTTGCAGATGTCTACGTACCGAAGCAATAGAGATTTAATGCTCCTTAAATCGCGATATCGCATCTCGTTTCTTTGCTTCATGATAAGATATAATATTCATTGCGAAGTGTCATGTATACCTCGTATTCACTTCAAGTGAATGTAAATGCGACACTTCCTTGCTAGGAAATAGCGTTTGCAGATGTCTACGTATCGAAACAATAGAGATTTAATGCTCCTTAAATCGCGATATCGCATCTCATTTCTATGTTTCATGATAAGATATAATATTCATTGCGAAGTGTCATGTATACCTCGTATTCACTTCAAGTGAATGTAAATGCGACACTTCCTTGCTAGGAAATAGCGTTTGCAGATGTCTACGTATCGAAACAATAGAGATTTAATGCTCCTTAAATCGCGATATCGCATCTCATTTATATGTTTCATGATAAGATATACAATATTCATTGTGGAGTTTTATGTATACGTCGTATTCACTTCAAAAAATGTAAATGCGACACTTCCTTGCTAGGAAATAGCATTTCCAGATATCTACGTATCGTAGCAATAGAGTTCTAATGCTTCCTAAAACGAGATATCGAATCTCATTTCAATGTTTCATGATAAGATATAATATTCAATGTGCAGTGTTATGTATAACTCGTATTCACTTCAAAAGAATGTAAATGCGACACTTCCTTGCTAGGAAATAACGTCTGCAGATGTCCACGTATCGAAGCAATTGAGTTCTAATGCATCTTAAATCGCGATATCGCATCTCATTTCTATGTTTCATGATAAGATATAATATTCATTCCGAAGTGTCATGTATACCTCGCATACACATCAAATGAATATAAATGCGGCACTACCTTACTAGGAAATAGGTATCAGAGATGTCTACGTATCCAAGCAACAGCGTTCTAATGCTTCTTAAAACGAGATATCGCATCTCATTTCTATGTTTTATGATAAGATACAATATTCATTGCGGAGTGTCATGTATACTTCGTTTTCACTTCAAAAGAATGTAAATGCGACACTTCCTTGCTAGGAAGTAGCGTTTGCAGATGCCTACGTATCGAAGCAAAAGAGTACTATTGCTTCTTAAAACGAGACATCGCATCTCATTTCTATGTTTTATGATAAGATATAATATTCATTGTGCAGTGTTATGAATACCTCGTATTCACTGCAACAGAATGTAAATGCGACACTTCCTTGCTTGGAAATAGAGTTTGCAGATATCTACGTTTCGTAGCATTAGAATTCTAATCCTTCTTAGAACGCGATATCGCATCTCATTTCTATGAATCATGATAAGATATAATATTCATTGTGCACTGTTATGTATACCTCGTATTCACTCCAAAAGATTGTAAATGCGACACTTCCTTGCTAGGAAATAGCGTCTGCAGATGTCTACGTATCGAAGCAATAGAGTTCTAATGCTTCTTAAAACGCAAAATCGCACGTTATTTCTACGTTTCATGATAAGATGTAATATTCATTGTGGAGTGTTATGTATATCTGGCATACACTTCAAATGAATGTAAATGAGACAGTTCCTTGCTAGGAAGTAGCGTCTGTAGATGTATTCGTATCGAAGCAATAGAGTTCAAATGCATCTTAAACCGCGATATCGCAACTCATTTCTGTATTTCGTGATAAGATATAATATTCATTGTGCAGTGTTATGTATACCCCGTATTCACTTCAAAAGAATGTAAATACGACACTTCCTTGCTAGGAAATAGGCGTTTGCATATGTCTACGTGTCGGAGCAATAGACTTCTAATGCTCCTTAAAACGAGATATCGCATCTCATTTCTATGTTTCATGATAAGGTATAATATTTATAGCGAAGTGTCATGTGTACCTCGTATTCACTTCAAAAGTGCTAAAATGCACCACTTCCATGCTAGGAAGTTGCGTTTGCAGATGTCTACGTATCGAAGCAATAGATTTCTAATGCTTCTGATAACGCGATATCGCATCTCATTTCTATGTTTCATGATAAGAGATAATATTCATTGTGGAGTGATATGTATACCTCGCATTCACTTCAAAAGAATGTAAATGCGAAACTCCATTCCTAGGAAATAGCGTTTGCAGATGTCTACGTATCGAAGCAATAGATTTCTAGTGCTTCTTAAAACGGGATACCGCATCTCATTTCTATGTTTCATGATAAGATATAATATTCATTGCGAAGTGTTCTGTATTCCCCGTCTACACTTCAAATGAATGTAAATGTGACACTTACTTTCCTGGAAGTAGCGTCTCCAGATGTCTACGTATCGAAACAATAGAGTTCTAATGCTTCTAAAACGAGATGTCGCATGTCATTTCTATGTTTCATGATAAGATATAATATCCATTGCGAAGTGTCATGTATACCTGGTACTCACTTCAAAAGAATGTAAATGCGACACTTCCTTGATAGGAAATAGCGTTTGCAGATTTCTACGTATCGTAGCAATAGAGTTCTAATGCTTCTTAAAACGCGATATTGCATGACATTTCTATGATTCATGATAGGATATAATATTCATTGCGAAGTGTTATGTCTTCCCCGTCTAAACTTCAAATGAATGTAAATGCGACATTCCCTTCCTAGGATATAGCGTCTCCAGATGTCTACGTATCGAAGCAATAGAGTGCTAATGCTACATAAAACTCGATATCGCATCTCACTTCTATGTTTCATGATGAGATATAATATTCATTGCGAAGTGTCATGTATATCTCGGATACACATCAAATGAATGTAAGTGCGACACTCCCGTGCTAGGAAGTTGCGTTTGCATATATCTACGTTTCGAAGCAATAGAGTTCTAATGCTTCTCAAAACGCAATATCGCATCTCATTTCTATGTTTCATGATAAGATATAATATTCATTGTGGAGTGTTATGTATGAAGCGTATTTACTTCAAAAGAATGTAAATTCGGCACTTCCTTGCTAGGAAATAGCGTTTGCAGATGTCTACGTATCGTAGCAGTAGAGTTCTAATGCTTCTTAAATCGCGATATCGCATCTCTTTTTTATGTTTCATGATAAGTTATAATATTCATTGTGGAGTGTTATGTATTCCCCGTCTACACTTCAAATGAATGTAAATGTGACACTTACTTTCCTGGAAGTAGCGTCTCCAGATGTCTACGTATCGAAACAATAGAGTTCTAAAGCTTCTTAAATCGCGATATCGCATTTCATTTCTATGTTTCATGATAAGATATAATATTCATTGCGAAGTGTCATGTATACTTCGTATTCACCTCAAAAGAATGTTAATGCCACACGTCCTTGCTAGAAAATGGCGTTTGCAGATATCTATGTATCGAAGCATTAGAGTTCTAATGCTCCTTAAATCGCCATATCGCATCTCGTTTCTTAGTTTCATGATAACAAAAAATATTCATTGCGAAGTGTCATGTATACCTCGTATTCACTTCAAAACAATGTAAATGCGACACTTCCTTGCTAGTAAATAGCGTTTGCAGATGTCTACGTATCGAAGCAATAGAGTTCTAATGCTTCTTAAATCACGATATCGCATCTCATTACTACGTTTCACGATAAGATATAATATTTATTGTGCAGTCTTATGTATACCTCGTATGCACATCAAAAGAATGTAAGTGCGACACTTCAATGCTAGGAAATAGCGTCTGCAGATGTCTACGTATCGAAGCAATAGAGTTCTAATGCTTCATAAATCGCCATATCGCATCTCATTTCTATGTTTCATGATCAGATATAATATTCATTGTGGAGAGTTATGAATGAAGGGTATTCACTTCAAAAGAATGTAAATGCGACACTTCCTTGCTAGGAAATAGCGTTTGCAGGTGTATACGTATCGAAGCAATAGAGTTCCAATGCTTCTTACATCGTCATATCGCACCTCATTTCTATGTTTTATGATAAGATACAATATTCATTGCGCAGTTATATGTATACCTCGTATTCACTTCAAAAGAATGTAAATGCGACACTTCCTTGCTAGTAAATAGCGTTTGCAGATGTACACGTATCCAAGCAATAGAGTTCCAATGCTTCTTACATCGTCATATCGCATCTCATTTCTATGTTTTCTGATAAGATATAATATTCATTGCGAAGTGTCATGTTTACCTCGCATAAACTTCAAATGAAACTAAATGTGACACGTCCTTGCTAGGAAATAGCGTTTGCAGATGTATCGAAGCAATATAGTTCTAATGCTTCTTAATACGAGATATTGCATCTCATTTCTATGTTTCATGATAAGATATTATATTCATTGCGAAGTGTCATGTATACCTCGTATTCACTCTAAAAGAATGTAAATACGACACTTCCTTGCTAGGAAATAGCGTTTGCAAATGTCTACGTATCGCAGCAATAGACTTCTAATGCTTCTTATGTCGCGATATCGCATCTCGTTTCAACCTTTCATCATAAGATATAATATTCATTGGGAAGTGTCATGTATACCTCGCATACACTTCAAATGAATGTAAATGTGACACTTCCTTGCTAGGAAATAGCGTTTGCAGATGTCTACGTATCGAAGCAATTGAATTCCCATGCATCTTATAACGCGATTTCGCATCTCATTTCTATGTCTCATCTTAAGATGTATTATTCATTGCGAAGTGTTATGTATACCTCGCATACACATCAAATGAATGTAAATGCGAAACATTCTGGCTGGGAAGTAGCGTTTCTAGATGTCTACGTATGGAAGCAATAGAGTCCTAATGCTTCTTGAAACGCGATATCGCATCTCATTTCTATGTTTTGTGATAAGATATAAAATACATTGCGAAGTGTTATGTACTCCACGTCTACACTTCAATTGAATGAAAATGCGACACTTCCTTTCTTGAAAATCGCTTTTCCAGATGTCTACGTATCGAAGCAATAGTGTTCTAATGCTTCTTAAATCGCGATACCGCATATGTTTCCTATGTTCCGAGATAAGATATAATATTCATTACGAAGTGCATTGTACTCCTCGTCTACACTTCAAATGGATGTGAAAGCGACACTTCCTTTCTAGGAAGTAGCTTTTCCAGATGTCTACGTATCGAAGCAATAGAGTTATAGTGCTTCTAAAAATGCGTTATTACATCACATTTCTATGTTTCGTGATAAGATATAATATTCATTGCGATGTGTTATGTATACCTGGTATTCACGTCAAAAGAATGTAAATGCGCCACTGCCATGCTAGGAAATAGCGTTTGCAGATGTCTGCGTGTCGCAGCAATAGATTTCTAATGTATCTTAAATCGCGATATCGCATCTCATTTCTATGTTTCATGATAAGATATAATATTCATTGCGAAGTGTTATGTATACTTCGTCTACGCTACAAATAAGTGTAAATGCGGCACCTCCTTGCTAGGACATAGCGTTTGCAGATGCCTTCGTATCGTAGCAATTGAGTTCTAATGCTTCTAAGAACGCCACATCGCATCTCATTTCTATGTTTCATGATAAGGTATGATATTCATTGTGTAGTGTTATGTATTCCTCGTCTACACTTCACAAGAATGTAATTGCTACACCTCGTTGCTAGGAAATAGCGTTTGCAAATGTCTACGTATCGTAGCAATTGATTTCCACAGCTTCTCAAAACGCGATAGCGCATCTCAGTTCTATGTTTCATGATAAGATATATTATTAATTGCAAGTGACATGTATACCTAGTATTCGCTTCAAAAGAATGTAAATGCGACACTTCCTTGCTAGGAAATAGCGTTGGTAGATGTCTACGTATCGAAGCAATAGAGATCCACTGCTTCTTGAATCGCCATATCGCATCTCATTTCTATGTTTCATGATCAGATTTAATATTCATTGAGCAGTGTTATGTATACCTCGTATTCACTTCAAAAGAATGTAAATGCGACACTTCCTTGCTATTAAATAGCGTTTGCACATGCCTACGTATCGTAGCAATAGAGTTCTATTGCTTCTCAAAACGCGATATCGCATCTCATTTCTATGTTTTATGCTAAGATATAATATTCACTGTGCAGTGTTATGTATACCTCGTATTCGCTTCAAAAGAACGTAAATGCGCCACTTCTTTGGCAGGAAATAGCGTTTGCAGATGTCTACGTATCCTAGCAATAGAGTTCTAATGCTACTTAAAACTCGATATCGCATCTCACTTCTATGCTTCATGATAGGATATAATATTCATTGCGAAGTGTCATGTATATCTCGCATTAACGTCAAATGTATGTAAATGCGACACTTCCATGCTAGGAAATAGCGTTCGCAGATGTCTACGTATCGTAGCAAAAGTGTTCTAGTGCTTCTTAAAACTCGATGCCGCATCTCATTTCTATATTTCACGATAACATATGATATTCATTGTGGAGTGTTATGTATGCCTCGTATTCACATCAAAATGATGTAAGTGCGACACATACTTCCTGGGAAGTAGCGTTTCCAGATGTCTTCGTATCGAAGCAATAGAGTTCTAGTGCTTCTTAAAATGGGATATCGCCTCTTATTTCTATGTTTCATGATAAGATATAATATTCACTGTGCAGTGTTATGTATACCTCGTATTCGCTTCAAAAGAATGTAAATGCGCCACTTCTTTGGCAGGAAATAGCGTTTGCAGATGTCTACGTATCCTAGCAATAGAGTTCTAATGCTTCTCAAAACGCGATATCGCATCTCATTTCTATTTTTCATGATATGATATAATATTCATTGTGGAGTGCTATGTATACATCGTATTTACTTCAAAAGATTGTAAATGCGACACTTCCTTGCTAGGAAATGGCGTCTGCAGATGTCAACGTAACGTAACAATGGAGTTCTAAGGCTTCTTAAATCGCGATATCGCATTTCATTTCTATGTTTCATGATAAGATATAATATTCATTGCGAAGTGTCATGTATACCTCGCATACACTTCAACTAAATGTAAATGCGACACTTCCTTTCTAGGAAATACCGTTGGCAGATGTCTACGTATCGAGGCTTTAGTGTTCTAATGCTTCTTAAATCGCCGTATCGCATCTTATTTCTATGTTTCATAATAAGATATAATATTCATTGTGGAGTGTTATGTATACGTCGTATTCACCTCAACAGAATGTAATGCGGAACTCCCTTGCTAGGAAATAGTGTCTGCAGATATCTATGTATCGTAGCAATACAGGTCTAATGCTTCTTAAAACGAGATATCGCATCTCATTTCTATGTTTCATGATAAGAAATAATATTCATTGCGAAGTTTCATGTATTCCTCGTATTCACTTCAAATGAATGTAAATGCGACACTTCCTTGCTAGGAAATAGCGTTTGCAGATGTCTACGTATCGTAGCAAGCGTGTTATAATGCTTCTTAAAACGGGATATCGCATCTCATTTCTATGTTTCATGATAACATATAACAATCATTGCGTAGTGTTATGTATACCTCGCATACACTTCAACTAAATGTAAATGCGACACTTCCTTTCAAGGAAATACCGTTGGCAGATGTCTACGTATCGAGGCAATAGTGTTCTAATGCTTCTTAAATCGCTGTATCGCATCTTATTTCTATGTTTCATAATAAGATATAATATTCATTGTGGAGTGTTATGTATACGTCGTATTCACCTCAACAGAATGTAATGCGGAACTCCCTTGCTAGGAAATAGTGTCTGCAGATATCTATGTATCGTAGCAATACAGGTCTAATGCTTCTTAAAACGAGATATCGCATCTCATTTCTATGTTTCATGATAAGAAATAATATTCATTGCGAAGTTTCATGTATTCCTCGTATTCACTTCAAATGAATGTAAATGCGACACTTCCTTGCTAGGAAATAGCGTTTGCAGATGTCTACGTATCGTAGCAAGCGTGTTATAATGCTTCTTAAAACGGGATATCGCATCTCATTTCTATGTTTCATGATAACATATAACAATCATTGCGTAGTGTTATGTATACCTCGCATACACTTCAACTAAATGTAAATGCGACACTTCCTTTCAAGGAAATACCGTTGGCAGATGTCTACGTATCGAGGCAATAGTGTTCTAATGCTTCTTAAATCGCTGTATCGCATCTTATTTCTATGTTTCATAATAAGATATAATATTCATTGTGGAGTGTTATGTATACGTCGTATTCACCTCAACAGAATGTAAATGCGAAACTTCCTTGCTAGGAAATAGCGTTTGCAGATGTCTACGTATCGTAGAATTAGAGTTCTAATGCTTCTCAAAACGCAATATCGCATCTCATTTCCATGTTCCATGATAAGATATAATATTCATAGCGAATTGTCATGTATACCTCGCACACACTTCAAATGAATGTAAATGCGACATTCCCTTCCTAGGAAATAGCGTCTCCGGATGTCTACGTATCGAAGCAATAGAGTTCAAACGCATCTTAAATCGCGATATCGCATCTCACATCTATGTTTCATGATAAAATACAGTATTCATTGCGGAGTGTCATGTATACTTCGTATTCACTTCAATAGAATGTAAATGCGAAACTTCCTTGCTAGGAAATAGCGTCTGCAGATATCTACGTATCGTAGCAGTAGAGTTCTAGTGCATCTTAAGACGCGATATCGCATCTCATTTCTATGTTTCATGATAAGATATAATATTCATTGTGCACTGCTATGTATACCTCGTATTCATTTCAAAGGAATGTAAATGCGACACTTCCTTGCTAGGAAATGGCGTCTGCAGATGTCAACGTAACGTAACAATGGAGTTCTAAGGCTTCTTAAATCGCGATATCGCATTTCATTTCTATGTTTCATGATAAGATATAATATTCATTGCGAAGTGTCATGTATACCTCGTATTCACCTCAAAAGAATGTTAATGCCACACGTCCTTGCTAGGAAATGGCGTTTGCAGATATCTATGTATCGAAGCATTAGAGTTCTAATGCTCCTTAAATCGCCATATCGCATCTCGTTTCTTAGTTTCATGATAAGAAATAATATTCATTGCGAAGTGTCATGTATACCTCGTACTCACTTCAAAAGAATGTAAATGCGACACTTCCTTGCTAGGAAATAGCGTTTGCAGATGTCTACGTATCGTAGCAAGGGTGTTATAGTGCTTCTTAAAACGGGATATCGCATCTCATTTTTATGTTTCATGATAATATATAATAATCATTGCGTAGTGTTATGTATACCTCGCATACACTTCAACTAAATGTAAATGCGACACTTCCTTTCTAGGAAATACCGTTGGCAGATGTCTACGTATCGAGGCTTTAGTGTTCTAATGCTTCTTAAATCGCCATATCGCATCTTATTTCTATGTTTCATAATAAGATATAATATTCATTGTGGAGTGTTATTAATGCGTCGTATTCACCTCAACAGAATGTAATGCGAAACTTCCTTGCTAGGAAATAGCGTCTGCAGATATCTATGTATCGTAGCAATACAGGTCTAATGCTTCTTAAAACGAGATATCTCATCTCATTTCTATGTTTCATGATAAGAAATAATATTCATTGCGAAGTTTCATGTATTCCTCCTATTCGCTTCAAATGAATGTAAATGCGACACTTCCTTGCTAGGAAATAGCGTCTGCAAATGTCCACGTATTGTAGCAATAGAGTTCTAATGCTTCTTAAAACGCGCTATCACAACACATTTCTATGTTTCATGATAAGATATAATATTCATTGCGATGTGTCACTAATACCTCGTACTCACTTCGAATGAATGTAAATGCTACACTTCCTTGCTAGGAAATAGCGTTTGCAGATGTCTACATATCGAGGCAATAGAGTTCTAATGCTTCCTAAAACGCAATATCGCCCGCCATTTCTATGTTTCATGATAAGATGTAATATTCATTGTGGAGTGTATACCTCGTACTCACATCAAAAGAATGTAAATGCGACACTTCCTTGCTAGGAAATAGCGTTTGCAGATGTCTACGTATCGTAGCAAGCGTGTTATAATGCTTCTTAAAACGGGATATCGCATCTCATTTATATGTTTCATGATAACATTTAACAATCATTGCGTAGTGTTATGTATACTTCGCATACACTTCAACTAAATGTAAATGCGACACTTCCTTTCAAGGAAATACCGTTGGCAGATGTCTACGTATCGAGGCAATAGTGTTCTAATGCTTCTTAAATCGCCGTATCACATCTTATTTCTATGTTTCATAATAAGATATAATATTCATTGTGGAGTGTTATGTATACGTCGTATTCACCACAACAGAATGTAAATGCGAAACTTCCTTGCTAGGAAATAGCGTTTGCAGATGTCTACGTATCGTAGAATTAGAGTTCTAATGCTTCTCAAAACGCGATATCGCATCTCATTTCCATGTTCCATGATAAGATATAATATTCATAGCGAAGTGTCATGTATACCTCGCACACACTTCAAATGAATGTAAATGCGACATTCCCTTCCTAGGAAATAGCGTCCCCGGATGTCTACGTATCGAAGCAATAGAGTTCAAACGCATCTTAAATCGCGATATCGCATCTCACATCTATGTTTCATGATAAAATACAGTATTCATTGCGGAGTGTCATGTATACTTCGTATTCACTTCAATAGAATGTAAATGCGAAACTTCCTTGCTAGGAAATAGCGTCTGCAGATGTCTACGTATCGTAGCAATAGATTTCTAACGCTTCTTAAAACGCGAAATAGCTCCTCATTTCTATGCTTCCTGATAAGATATAATATTCATTGTGGAATGTTGTGTATACCTCGTATTCACATGAAAAGAATGTAAATGCGACACTTCCTTGCTAGGAAATAGCGTTTGCAGATGTCTACGTATCGAAGCAATAGAGTTCTAATGCATCATAAATCACGAAACCGCATCTCACTTCTACGTTTCATGATAAGATATAATATTCATTGTGCAGTGTTATGTATATCTCGTCTACACTTCAAATGAATGTAAATGCGACACTTCCTTGCTTGGAAATAGCGTTTGCAGATGTATACGTATCGAAGCAATAGAGTTCTAATGCTTTTTAAATCGCCATATCGCATCTCATTTCTATGTGTCATGATAAGATATAATATTCATTGTGGAGTGTTGTGTACACCTCGTATTCACTTCAAAAGATTGTAAATGCGTCACTTCCTTGCTAGGAAAAGCGTCTGCAGATATCAACGTAGCAATAGAGTACTCATGCTTCTTAAAACGAGATATCCCATCTCATTTCTATGTTTCATGATAAGATATAATATTCATTGCGAAGTGGCTTGTATACCTCGCATACACTTCAAAAGAATGTAAATGCGACACTTCCTTGCTAGGAAATAGCGTTTGCAGATGTCTGCGCATCGAAGCAATAGAGTTCTAATGCTTCTTAAATCGCGATATCGCATCTCACTTCTACGTTTCATTATAAGATATAATATTCATTGCGCAGTGCTATGTATATGTCGTCTACTCTTCAAATGAATGTAAATGCGACAAATCCGTGCTAGGATGTAGCGTCTCCAGATGTCTACGTATCGAAGCATTAGAATTCTAATGCTACTTATATCGTCATATCGCATCTCATTTCTATGTTTCATGATAAGATAGAATATTCATTTTGCAGTGTTATGTATACCTCGTATTCACGTCAACAGAATGTAAATGCGACACTTCCTTGCTAGGAAATAGCGTTTGCAGATGCCTACGTATCGCAGCAATAGAGTTCTAACGTTTTTTAAGTCGCGATATCGCATCTCATTTCTAAATTTCTAGATAAGATATAATATTCATTGTGGAGTGTTATGTACACAATGTATTCACATGAAAAGAATGTAATTGCGACCCTTCCATCCTAGGAAATAGCGTTTGCAGATGTCTACGTATCGAAGCAATAGAGTTCTAATGTCCCTTAAAACGCGACATCGCTTCTTATTCCTATGTTTCACGATAAGATATAATATTCATTGCGAAGGGCTATGCATTCCTGGTCCACACTTCAAGGGAATGTAAACGCGCCACTTCCTTGCTAGGAAATAGCGATTCCAGATATCTACGCATCGAAGCAATAGAGTTCTAAAGCATCTTAAATCATGATATCGCATACCATTACTATGTTTCACTATAAGATATGATATTCATTGTGCAGTGTTATCTCTACATCGTATTCACCCCAAAAGAATGTAAATTAGACGCTTCCTTGCTAGGAAATAGCGTTTGCAGTTGTCTTCGTATTGTGGCAATGGAGTTCCAATGCTTCTTAAATCGCGATATAGCATCTCATTTCTATGTTTCATGATAAGATATAATATTCATTGCGAAGTGTCACTAATACCTCGTACTCACTTCAGATGAATGTAAATGCGACACTTCCTTGCTGGGAAATAGTCGTTTGCAGATGTCTACGTATCGTAGCAATAGAGTTCTAATGATTCTTAATTCGCGACATCGCATCTCATGTCTATGTTTCATGATAAGATATAATATTCATGGCGAAGTGTCATGTATACCGTGTATTCACATCAAAAGAATGTAAATGCGACACTTCCTTGCTAGGAAATAGAGTTTGCAGATGTCCACGTATCGTAGCAATAGAGTTCTAATGCTTCTTAATTCGCGATATCGCATCTCATATCTATGTTTCATGATAAGATATAATATTAATATCAAAGTTTTATGCATTGCTCTTCTGCACTTCAAATGAATGTAAATGCGACACTTCCTTGCTAGGAAATGGCGTTTGCAGATGTCTACATATTGTAGCAATTGTGTTTTATGCTTCCTAAAACGGGATATCGCATCTCATTTCTATATTTCATGATAAGACATAATATTCAATGCGAAGTGTCATGTATACCTCGTACTCACTTCAAAAGGATATAAATGCGACAGTTCCTTGCTAGTAAATAGCCTTTGTAGTTGTCAAGGGTATCGTAGCAATAGAGTTCTAATGCTTCTCAAAACGCGATATCGCGTCTCATTTCTATGTATCATGATAATATACTATATTCGCTGCGAAGTGTCATGTATACCTCGCATACACTTCAAATGAATGTAAAAGCGACACTTCCTTTCTAGGAAATAGCGTTTCCATATGTTTACGTATCGAAGCAATATAGATCTAATGCTTCTTAAAACGCGATATCGCACCTCATTCCTACGTTTCATGATAAGATATAATATTCATTGTGGAGTATTATGTATACCTCGTTTCACTTCAAAAGAATGTAAATGCGACACTTCCTTCCCAGGAAATAGCGTTTGGAGATGTCTACATATCGAAGCAATAAAGTTCTAGTGCTTCTTAAAACGCGATATTGCATTTCATTTCTATGTTTCATTATAAGATATAATATTCATTGCGAAGTGTCATGTATACCTGGCATACACTTTAAATGAATGTAAATGCGACGCTTACTTGCTAGGAAATAGCGATGGGAGATGTCTACGGATCGAAGCAAATGAGTTCTAATGCTTCTTAAAACTAGATATCGCATCTCATTTCTGTGTTTCATGGTAAGACATAATATTCATTGTAGACTGTTATGTATACCTCGTATTCACTTCAAAAGAATGTAAATTCGACGCTTCCTTGCTAGGAAGTAGCGTTTGCAGACGTCTACGTATCGAAGCAATAGAGTTCTAATGCTTCATAAATCGCGATATCGCATCTGATTTCTATGTTTCATGATAAGATATAATATTCATTGTGGATTGTCATGTATACCTCGTATTCGCTTCAAAAGATTGAAAATGCGACACTTCCTTGCTAGGAAATAGCGTTTGTAGATATCTACGTATCGTAGCAATAGAGTTCTAATGCTTCTCAAAACGCGAAATCGCATCTCAATTCTATGAATCATGATAGGATATAATATTCGTTGTGCAGTGATATGTATACCTCGTCTACACTTCAGAAGAATGTAAGTGCCACACTTCCCTGCTAGGAAATAACGTTTGCAGATGTCTACGTATCGAAGCAATAGCGTTCTAATGCTTCTTAAAACGCGAAATCGCTCCTCATTTCTATGCTTCATGATAAGATATAATATTCATTGTGGAATGTTGTGTATACCTCGTATTCGCTTCAAAAGAATGTAAATGCGACACTTCCTTGCTAGGAAATAGCGTTTGCAGACGTCTACGTATCGTAGCAATAGAGTTCTAATGCTACTTAAAACGCGATATCGCATCTCATTTCTATGGTTCATTATAAGATATAATATTCATTGCGAAGTGTCATGTATTTCTCGCATACACTTCAAATGAATGTAAATGCGACACTTCGTTGCTAGGATATAGCGATGGCAAATGCCTACGTATCGAAGCAACAGAGTACTAATGCTTCTTAAATCGTCATATCGCATCTCATTTCTATGTTTTATGGTAAGATATAATATTCATTGTAGACTGTTATGTATACCTCGTATTCACATCAAAAGAATGTAAATGCGACGCTTCCTTGCTAGGAAGTAGCGTTTGCAGATATCTACGTATCGAAGCAATAGTATTCCAATGCTTCTTAAATCGCGATATCGCAACACAATTCTACGTTACATGATAAGATATAATATTCATTGTGCAGTGTTATGTGTACCTCGTATTCACCTCAATAGAATGTAAATGCGTCACTTCCTTGCTAGGAAATAGCGATTGCAGATATCTACGTATCGTAGAAATAGAGTTCCAATGCTTCTTAAAACGCGCTCTCACATCACATTTCTATGTTTCATGATAAGATATAATATTCATTCCGAAGTTTCATGTATTTCTCGTATTCACTTCAAATGAATGTAAATGCGACACTTCCTTGCCAGGAAATAGCGATTGCAGATGTCTACGTATCGTAGCATGCGTATTATAATGCTTCTTAAAACAAGATATCGCATCTCATTTCTATATTTCATGATAACATATAATATTCATTGCGAAGTGTGATGTATACCTCGCATACACTTCAAATGAATGTAAATGCGACACTACCTTGCTAGGAAATAGCGATTGCAGATGCCTACGTATCGAAGCAATAGAGTTCTAATGCTTCTTGGAACGGTATATCGCATCTCATTTCTATGTTTCATGATAAGATATAATATTCATTGCGAAGTTTCATGTATTCCTCGAATTCACTTCAAATGAGTGTAAATGCGACATTTCCTTGCTAGGAAATAGAGTTTGCAGATGTCTACGTATCGAAGCAATAGAGTTCTAATGCTTCTAGAAACGGGATATCGAATCTCATTACTGTGTTTCATGATAAGATATAATATTAATTGCGAAGTTTCATGTATTCCTCGTATTCACTTCAAATGAATGTAAATGCGACACTTCCTTGCTAGGAAATAGAGTTTGCAGATGTCTACGTATCGAAGCAATAAAGTTCTAATGCATCTTACATCGCGATATCGCATCTCATTTCTATGTTTCATGATAATATATAATATTCATTGTGCAATGTTATTTATACCTCGCATTCACTTCAAAAGAATGTTAATGCGACACTTCCTTGCCAGGAAATAGAGTTTGCAGATGTCTACGTATGGAAGCAATAAAGTTCTAATGCATCTTACATCGCGATATCGCATCTCATTTCTATGTTTCATGATAATATATAATATTCATTGTGCAATGTTATTTATACCTCGCATTCACTTCAAAAGAATGTTAATGCGACACTTCCTTGCTAGGAAATAGCGTTTGCAGGTATCTACGTATCGTTGCAATAGAGTTCTAATGCTTCTGAAATCGCCATATAGCATCTCATTTCTATGTTTCGTATTAAGATATAACATTCATTGTGCAGTGTTATGTATATCTCGTATTCACTTAAAAAGAATGTAAATGCGACACTTCCTTGATAGGAAATAGCGTTTGCAGATTTCTACGATTCGAAGCAATAGAATTCTAATGCTTCTTATATCGTCATATCGCATCTCATTTCTATGTTACATGATAAGATATAATATTCATTGCGAAGTTTCATGTATTCCTCGTATTCACTTCAAATGAGTGTAAATGCGACACTTCCTTGCTAGGAAATAGAGTTTGCAGATGTCTACGTATCGTTGCAATAGAGTTCTAATGCTTCTAAAATCGCCATATTGCATCTCATTTCTATGTTTCGTGTTAAGATATAACATTCATTGTGCAGTGTTATGTATACCTCGTATTCACTTCAAAAGAATGTAAATGCGACACTTCTTTGATAGGAAATAGCGTTTGCAGATTTCTACGAATCGAAGCAATAGAATTCTAATCCTTCTTATATCGTCATATCGCATTTCATTTCTATGCTTCATGATAAGATATAATGTTAATTGCGAAGTGTCTTGTATACCTCGCATACACTTCAAATGAATGTAAATGCGACACTTCCTTGGTAGGAAATAGCGATTGCAGATGTCTACGTATCGAAGCAATAGAGTTCTAATGCTTCTTGAAACGGGATATCGCATCTCATTTCTATGTTTCATGATAAGATATAATATTCATTGCGAAGTTTCATGTATTCCTCGTATTCACTTCAAATGAGTGTAAATGCGACACTTCCTTGCTAGGAAATAGAGTTTGCAGATGTCTACGTAACGAAGCAATAGAGTTCTAATGCTTCTTGAAACGGGATATCGAATCTCATTACTGTGTTTCATGATAAGATGTAATATTAATTGCGAAGTTTCATGTATTCCTCGTATTCACTTCAAAAGAATGTAAATGCGACACTTCTTTGATAGGAAATAGCGTTTGCAGATTTCTACGAATCGAAGCAATAGAATTCTAATCCTTCTTATATCGTCATATCGCATTTCATTTCTATGCCTCATGATAAGATATAATGTTAATTGCGAAGTGTCTTGCATACCTCGCATACACTTCAAATGAATGTAAATGCGACACTTCCTTGGTAGGAAATAGCGATTGTAGATGTCTACGTATCGAAGCAATAGAGTTCTAATGCTTCTTGAAACGGGATATCGCATCTCATTTCTATGTTTCATGATAAGATATAATATTCATTGCGAAGTTTCATGTATTCCTCGTATTCACTTCAAATGAGTGTAAATGCGACACTTCCTTGCTAGGAAATAGAGTTTGCAGATGTCTACGTATCGAAGCAATAGAGTTCTAATGCTTCTTGAAACGGGATATCGCATCTCATTTCTATGTTTCATGATAAGATATAATATTCATTGCGAAGTTTCATGTATTCCTCGAATTCACTTCAAATGAGTGTAAATGCGACATTTCCTTGCTAGGAAATAGAGTTTGCAGATGTCTACGTATCGAAGCAATAGAGTTCTAATGCTTCTTGAAACGGGATATCGAATCTCATTACTGTGTTTCATGATAAGATATAAGATTAATTGCGAAGTTTCATGTATTCCTCGTATTCACTTCAAATGAATGTAAATGCGACACTTCCTTGCTAGGAAATAGAGTTTGCAGATGTCTACGTATCGAAGCAATAAAGTTCTAATGCATCTTACATCGCGATATCGCATCTCATTTCTATGTTTCATGATAATATATAATTTTCATTGTGCAATGTTATTTATACCTCGCATTCACTTCAAAAGAATGTAAATGCGACACTTCCTTGCTAGGAAATAGCGTTTGCAGATATCTACGTATCGTTGCAATAGAATTCTAATCCTTCTTATATCGTCATATCGCATTTCATTTCTATGCTTCATGATAAGATATAATGTTAATTGCGAAGTGTCTTGTATACCTCGCATACACTTCAAATGAATGTAAATGCGACACTTCCTTTCTAGGAAATAGCGTTTGCAGATGTCTACGTATCGAAGCAAAAGATTTCTAAAGCTTCTTAAAACGAGATATCGCATCTCATTCCTATGTTTCATGGTATGATATATTATTCATTGCGAAGTATCGCATATACATCGGATACACTTCAAATGAATGTAAATGCGACACTTCCTTGCTAGGAAATAGCGTTTGCAGATGTCTACGTATCGTAGAAATGGTGTTCTAACGCCTCATAAGACGCGATATCGCATACCATTTCTATGTTTCATGATAAGATATAATATTCATTGCGAAGGGTCACGTACACCTCATATTCACTTCAAAGGAATGTAAATGCGACACTTGCTTGCTAGGAAATAGCGTCTGCAGATATCTACGTATCATAGAAATGGAGATCTAATGCTTCTTAAAACGCGATATAGCATCTCATTTCTAGGTTTCATGATAAGATATAATATACATTGCGATGTGTCATGTATACCTCGCATACGCTTCAAATGAATGTAAATGCGACACTTCCTTGCTAGGAAATAGCGTTTGTAGGTGTCTACGTATCGAAACAATAGAGTTCTAATGCATCTTAAAACGCGATATCGCACCTCATTTCTATGTCTCATGATAAGATGTAATATTCATTGCGAAGTGACATGCATACCTCGTATTCACTTCAAATGAATGTAAATGCGACACTTCCTTGCTAGGAAATAGCGTTTGCAGGTGTCTACGTATCGAAGCAATAGAGTTCTAATGCTTCTCAAAACGCAATATCGCATCCCATTTCTATGTTTCATGATAAGATATAATATTCATTGTGGAGTGTTATGTATACCTCGTATTCACTTCAAAAGGATGTAAATGCTACACTTCCTTGCTAGGAAATAGCGTTTGCAGATGTGTACGTGTCGAAGCAATAGAGTTCTAATGCTTCTTAAAACGCGCCTTCGCATCTCATTTCTTTGTTTCATGATAAGGTATAATATTCATTGTGAAGTGACATGCATACCTCGTTTTCACTTCAAAAGAATGTAAATGCGACACTTTCTTGTTAGGAAGGAGCGTTTGCAGATGTCAAGGTATCGAAGCAATAGCGTTGCAATGCTTCTTAAATCGAGATATCGCATCTCCTTTCTATCTTTCATGATAAGATATAATTTTCATTGCGAAGTGTCTCGTACTCACTTCAAAAGAATGTAAATGCGACACTTCCTTGCTAGGACGTTGCGTTTGCAGATGTCTATGTATCGATGCAGTAGAGTTCTAATGCTTCTTAAATCGCGATATCCCATCTCATTTCTATGTTTCATGGTAAGATATAATATTCATTGAGAAGTGGCATGTATACCTCGCATACACATCAAATGAATGTAAATGCGACACTTCCGTGCTAGGAAGTAGTGTCACGTCCTGGCGAACAAATTATTCGTATCCCAGGAGGCTGTATGACACAAGCCTTTTAGTCGAAAATTCGGTCCGGTATAAAGCGCGTATGACCGGGTTCGTCGATTCTGGCAAGACGCGGGCACCGTAAACAATCGCGAATGCGTGTAAGGAGGGATTTTACTTACCTTTCGCTGATTTCCCTCTTCTGCTTTCAGATGTGGCGATCGTCGAGTGTCGTTTTCGGGGGAGGAGTCGGCGTACGGCTGGCTGAAATCGGCGTTGTGACGGTGGAGCTGCGATGAATGTCGCCGTCCGTCCATGAACGAAGAATTCTGGCGTTTCACCAACGTATTCCGCACGAGATAATGGATTAAATTCTTCCTCCCGGCGCGAAGAGTTCGTTTATAAACACTTAAGTTGTTACGAACTTGGAAGAATTTGTATTAAAATATAATTGAATTTAGAAATGGAGTTGGAATGAACTAGAACTTGATGTGGTACAAAAATAATAAAGTATATTCTAAATCAAAGAGTACAAGAACAATTATTTCGAAGTATTAAGACTAGGTTAACTATGAATTAGGCATTAGAACAAAGACTTTAGAACTAGGAACCTCATCGAGGCTGCGCGACGGCCCTAAGGCGCGACTTGGAAGAGACTTGGAATTGGACGTGCCCGAAGGCGAGATAGAACTGTACCGTACTGACGGTACTGACTGACTGTGTCTCCCAAGATGCGTCTGCGACCACCTCGACTCTCGAAGCGCTTCGGTCGCGTGCGAACGTAGGTGGGAGTATGTGGACGCCCGAGTGGGGTCTCGGCGTTGCGTGGTGGGGTTAGCGGCGCGTGCCGCTGAGGCGGTCGCGATCTCGCGCGTCGCGGCTTATTTAATTAGCGCTCTTATGATTACAGAGATACAAGTATGAAATTAGAATCTCGTAGAGGTTGATTCACCTGGTACGTCCCTGGAGTGAGCGAGAGGGCGAGTTTCCCTGCAGGTAAGAGTGAGACGGTGGATGGCACCTTGAGTGGGAGCGAGACAGCGCACATGGTCCTTGGTGCGAGCGAGATGACGCATGAGGACCTCGGTGCGAGTGAGACAGAATGTGTTGCCCTTGAAGCGAGGGAGAAGGCGAACACATCTGCGGGTGCGAGTGAGACGGAGGGTAGGTCCCTTGGAGTGAGAGAGACGGCGAGCACCTCTGCGGGTGCGAGTGAGACGGAGGATATGTCCCCTGGAGTGAGAGAGACGGCGAGTTGCGCCTGGGTGTTGCAGGTGGTGCAGGCGCGTGAGGGTGGTTGCTGTGGTGCGTTGAAAGGGTGGCAGGCGGCACGCCTGACGTCACAGTAGAGATTGCAGATATCTACGTATCGAAGCACTAGAGTTCTAATGCTTCTTAAATCGCGATATCGCATTTCATTTCTATGTTTAGTGATAAGGTATAGTATTCATTGTGGAATGTTGCGTATTCCTCGTATTCATTTCAAAAGAATGTAAATGCGACTCTTCCTTGCTAAGAAACAGCGTCTGCAGATATCTACGTATCGTAGCAATAGTGTTCTAATGCTTCTCAAAGCGCGATATCGCATCTCATTTCTATGTTTCATGATAAGATATAATATTCATTGCGAAGTGTCATGTATACCTCGTATTCACTCCAAAAGAAAGTGAATGCAACACTTCCTTGCTATTAAATAGCGTTTGCAGGTGTCTCCGTATCGAAGCAATAGAGGTCTAATGCTTCTTAAAACGGGATATAGCATCTCATTTCTATGTCTCATGATAAGATATAATATTCATTGCGAAGTGTCATGTATACCTCGTATTCACTCCAAAAGAAAGTGAATGCAACACTTCCTTGCTAGGAAATAGCGTTTCCAGATTTCTACATATTACAGCAATAAGGTTCTAATGCTACTTAGATCGTGATATCGCATCTCATTTCTGTGTTTCATGATAAGACATACTATTCATTCTGGAGTGTTATGTATACTTCGTATTCACTTCAAAAGAATGTAATAGCGACACTTCCTTGCTATTAAATAGCGTTTGCAGATGTCTACGTATCACAGCAATAGGGTTCTAATGCTTTCTAAAACGGGATATCGCATCTCATTTCTATGTTCCATGATAAGATATAATATTCATTGTGGAGTGTTATGTATACCTCGTATTCACTTCAAAAGAATGTAAATGCGACACATCCCTTCTAGGAAATAGCGTTGCCAGATGTCACCGTATCGTAGTAATAGAGTTCTAGTGCTTCTTAAAACGCGATATCGCATCTCATTTCTATGTTTCATGGTAAGATATAATATTCATTGTGCACTGTTATGTATACCTCGTATTCACTTCAAAGGATTGTAAATGCGACACTTCCTTGCTAGGAAATAGCGTTTGCAGAAGTCTACGTATCGAAGCAATAGTGTTCTAATGCTTCTTAAAACGGGATACCGCATCTCTTTTCTATGTATCATGATAAGATATAATATTCATTGCGAAGTGTCATGTATTCCTCGTATTCACTTCAAAAGAATGTAAATGAGACACTTCCTAGCTAGGATGTTGCGTTTGCAGATGTCCACGTATCGAAGCAATAGAGTTGTAATGCTTCTTAAAACGCGATATCGCATCACATTCCTATATTTCATGTTAGGATATAATATTCACTGCGAAAAGCCACTTATACCTCGCATACCCTTCAAATGAATGTAAATGCGACACTTCATTGCTAGGAAACAGCGTTTGCAGATGTCTACGTATCGAAGCAATATTGTTCTAATGCTTCTTAAAACGGGATACCGCATCTTATATCTGTGTATTATGATAAGACAAAATATTTATTGCGAAGTGTCACTTATACCTCGCATACGCTTCAAATGAATGTAAGTGCGACACTTCCTTGCTAGGAAATAGCGTTAGCGGATGTCTAGGTATCGAAGCAATAGCTTTGCAATGCTTCTTAAATCGAGATATCGCATCTCATTTATATGTTTCATGGTAAGATATAATATTCATTGTGCAGTGTTATGCATACCTCGCATACACTTCAAATGAATGTAAATGCGGCACTTCCTTGCTAGGAAATAGCACTTGCAGATGTCTGCGTATCGTAGCATTAGTGTTCTAATGCTTCTCAAAACGCGATCTCGCATCACATTTCTATGTTTCATGATAAGATATAATATTCATTGCGAAGTGCCATGCATATCTTGTATTCACTTCAAATGAATGTAAATGCGACACTTCCTTGCTAGGAAAAAGCGTTTAAAAGATGTCTACGTATCGAAGCAATAGAGTTGTATTGACTTTTATATCGCGATGTCGCATCCCATTTCTATGTTTCATGATAGGATATAATATTCATTGCGAAGTGCCACTTATATCTCGCATACACTGAAAAAGAAAGTAAATGCGACACTTTCTTGCCAGGAAATAGCGTTTGCAGACGTCTACGTATCGAAGCAATAGAGATCTAATGCTTCATACAAACGCGATATCGCACCTAATTTTTGTTTCATGGTAAGATATAATATTCATTGCGAAGCGTTATGTATACCACATCTACACTTCAAAAGAATGTAAATGCCACACTTTCTTGCTGGGAAACAGCATTTCCAGATATCAACGTATCTAAGCAATAGAGCTCTAATGCTTCTTACAATCGCGATATTGCATCTCATTCCTATGTTTCATGAAAAGATATAATATTCATTGTGCAGTGTAAATGTACATCTCGTCTACACTTCAAATGAATGTAAATGCGATCCTTCCCTGATAGGAAATAGCGTTTGCAGATGTCTACGTATCGAAGCAATAGTATTGTAAAACTTCTTAAATCGTCATATCGGATCTCATTTCTATGTTTCATTATAAGATATTATATTCATTGCGCAGTGTTATGCATACCTCGCAGACACTTCAAATGAATGTAAATGCGGCACTTCCTTGCTAGGAAATAGCGTTTGCAGATGTACACGTATCGAAGCAATAGAGCTCCACTGTTTCATATATTGTCATATCGCATCTCATTTCTATGTTTTATGACAAGATATAATATTAATTGCGAATTGTCATGTTTACATCGCATAAACTTCAACTGAAACTAAATGTGACACGTCCATGCTAGGAAATAGCGTATGCAGATGTCTACGTATCTTAGCAATAGGGTTCCAATGCTTCTCAAAACGAGATATCGCATCTCATTTCTATGTCTCATGATAAAATATATTATTCATTGCGCAGTGTTATGCATACCTCGCATACACTTCAAAAGTATGTAAATGCGACACTTCCTTGCTAGGGAATAGAGTTTGCTGATGTCCCCGTACCGAAGCAATAGAGTTCTAATGCCTCCTATATCGCGATATCGCATTTCATATCTATGTTTCGTGATGAGGTATAATATAGGTTGTGGAATGTTATGTATACCTCGTATTCACTTCAAAAGAATGTAAATGCGACACTACCTTGCTAGGAATTAGCGATTGCAGATGTCTGCGTATCGAAGCAATAGAGTTCTAATGCTTCTTATAACGCGAAATCGCATCTCATTTCTATGTTTTGTGATAAGATATAATATTCATTGCGAAGTGTTATGTACTCCACGTCTACATTTCAACTGAATGTAAATGCGACACTTCCTTGCTAGGAAATAGCGTTTGCAGATGTCTACCTATCGAAGCAATAGAATTCTAATGCTTCTTAAATGGTCATATCGCATCTCATTTCTATGTTTCATGATAAGATGTAATATTCATTACGAAGTGTCATGTATACCTGGTAGTCCTATCAAGAGTATGTAAATGCGACACTTCCTTGCTAGGAAGCTACGTTTGCAAATGTCTACGTATCGAAGCAAGAGAGTTCTAATGCTTCTTATATCGCCATAGCGCATCTCATTTCAGTGTTTCATGATAAGATATTATATTCGTTGTGGAGTGTCATGTATACTATCGTATTCGCTTCAAAAGAATGTAAATGCGACACTTCCCTGCAAGGAAATAGCGTTTTCAGAAGTCTACGTACCGTAGCATTAGAGTTCTAATCTTTCTTAAGTCGCGATATCGCATCTCATTTCTATGTTTCATGATAAGATATAATATTCATTGTGCAGTGATATGTATATCTCGTCTACACTTCAAAAGAATGTAAATGCGACACTTCCTTGCTAGGAAATAGCGTTGGCACAAGTCTACGTTTCGAAGCAATAAAGTTCTAATGCTTCTTAAATCGCCATATCGCCTTTCATTTCTATGTTTCATGATAAGATATAATATTCATTGTGGAGTGTTATGTATACCTCGTATTCACTTCAAAAGAATGTAAATGCGACACTTCCTTGCTAGGAAATAGCGTTTACAGATGTCTACGTATCGTAGCAATTGAGATCTAACGCTCCTTAAAACGCGATATCGCATCTCATTTCTATGATTCATGATAAGATATAATATTCATTGCGAAGTGTCATGTATACCTCGTATTCACTTCAAAAGAATGTAAATGCAGCACTTCCTTGCTAGGAAGGAGCGTCTGCAGATGTCTCCGTATCGAAGCAGTAGATTTCTAAAACTTCTTAAATCGCGATATCGCATGTCATTTCTATGTTTCGTGATAAGGCATAACATTTATTGTGTAGTGTTACGTACACCCCGCACTCACTTGAAAAGAATGTAAATGCGACACTTCCTTGCTACTAAACAGCGTTTGCAGATGTCTACGTATCGTCCCAATAGATTTCTAATTCCTTTTAAATCGCGATATCGCAACTCATTTCTATGTTTCATTACAAGATATAATATTCATTGTAGAGTGTTATGTATACCTCGTATTCACTTCAAAAGAATGTAAATGCGACACTTCCTTGCTAGGAAATAGCGTTTGCAGATGTCTACGTATCGTAGCAATAGAGTTCTAGTGCTTCTTATAACGCGATGTCGTATCTCATTTCTATGTTTCATGATAGGATATAATAGTCACTGCGAAGTGTTATGTATACCTCGTCTGCATTTCAGAAGATTGTAAATGACAGACTTCCCTGTGTACCTCGTCAGCACTTCAAAAGATTGTAAATAACACACACACTTGCTAGGAAATTGCGTTTCCAGATGTCTACGTATCGAAGCAATATAGTTGTAATGCTTCCTAGAACGCGATATCGCACCTCAGTTCCGTTCCATGATAAGATATAATATTCATTGCGAAGTGTTATGTATACCTCATCTACACATCAAAAAAATGTAAATGCCAAACTTCCTTGCTAGGAGATGCGTTTCCTGATGTCTACATATCGAAGCAATAGAGTTCTAATGCTTCTTATATCGCGATATCGCATCTGATTTTTTGTTTCATGGTAAGATATAATATTTATTGCGAACTGTAATAAATACCTCGTCTACACTTCAAAATAATGTAAATGCCTCACTTCCTTGCTAGGATATAGCGTTTCCAGATGTCTACGTATCGAAGCAGTAGAGCTCTAATGCATCTTAAAATGCGATATCGCATCTCATTTCTATGTTTAATGATAAGATATAATATTCATTACGAAGTGTTATGTGTACCTCGCCAACACTTCAAAAGGATGTAAATGCCACACTTCCTCGCCAGCAAATGCGTTTCCAGATGTCTACTTATCGAAGCAACAGAGTTCTAATGCTTCTTAAAATGCGATATCGCTTCCCGTTTCTGTGTTCCATGATAAGATGTAATATTCACTGCGAAGTGCTACGTATACCCTGTCTACACTTCAAAAGAAGGTAAATGCCACACTTTCTTGCTAGGTAATGGCGATTCCAGATGCCTACGTATCGAAGCAATAGAGTTCTAATGCTTCTTAAAACGCGATATCGCATTGCAGTTCTATGTTTCATGATAAGATATAATATTCATTGCGAAGTGTTACGCACTTTTCGTCTACACTTCAAATGAATGTAAATGCCACACTTCCATGCTAGGAAATGCCTTTCCAGATGTCAACGTATCGAAGCAATATAGTTCTAATGCTTCTTAAAACGCGATGTCGATTCCCATTTCTATTATTCATGATAAAATATAATATTCATTGCAAAGTGTTATGTATACCTCGTATACACTTCAGTAGAATGTGAATGTCACACGTCCTTGCTAGGAAATAGCGTTTCCAGATTTCTGCGTATCGAAGAAATAGAGTTCTAATGCTTCCTAAAACGCGATATCGCATCTCAATTCTATGTTTCACGGTACGAAATAATATCCATTGCGAAGTGTTATGTATACCTCGTACGCTCTTCAGAAGAATGCAAATACGACACTTCCCTGCTAGGAAATAGCGTTTGCAGATGTCTACGTATCGAAGCAATAGAATTCTAATCCTTTTTAAATCGACCTATCGCATTTCATTTCTATGTTTCATTTTAAGATATAATATTCATTGCGAAGTGTCATGTATACATCTTATTCACTACAAAAGAATGAAAATGCGACAATTCCTTGTTTGGAAATAGCTTTTGCTGATGTCTACGTATCGTAGCAATAGATTTCTAATGCTTCTTAAATCGCGATATCGCATCTCATTTCTATGTTCCATGATAAGATATAATATTCTTTGTGGGGTGTTATGTATATCTCGTATTCACTTCAAAAGAATGTAAATGCGACACTTCCTTAATAGGAAATATCGTCTGCAGATGTCTACGTATCAGAGCAATAGAGTTCTAATGCTTCTTGAAACGCGATATCGCATCTCATTTCTATGTTTCGTGATAAGGTATAATATTCATTGCGGAGTGTTATGTATACCTCGTATTCACTTTAAAAGAATGTAAATGCGACACTTCCTTGCTAGGAAATAGCGTTTGCAGATGCTTACGTATCGTTGGAATAGAGTTCTAATGCTTCTTAAAACGCGGTTCTTAAAACGCGCTTCATTTCTATGTTTCATGATAAGATATAATATTCATTGCGATCTGTCATGTATACCTTGTATTCACTTCAAAAGTATGTAAATGCGATACTTCCTTGCTAGGGAATAGCGTCTGCAGATGTCTACGTATCGTAGCAATAGAGTTCTAATTCTTCTTAAAACGCGATGTCGCATTTCATTTCTATGTTTCATGATGAGATATAATGTTCATTGTGGAGTGTTGTATATACCTCGTATTCACTTCAAAAGAATGTAAACGCGACACTTCCTTGCCATTAAGTAGCGTTTGCAGATGTCTACGTATCGCAGGAATAGAGTTCTAAGGCTTCTTAAAACGCGAAATCGCATCTCATTCCTATGTCTCATGATAAGATATAATACAAATTGTGGATTATTATGTGTACCTGGTATTCACTACAAAAGAATGTAAATGCGACACTTCCTTGCTAGGAAAAAGTGTTTGCCGATGTCTACGTATTGGAGCAATAGAGTTCCAATGCTTCTTAAATCGCGATATCGCATTTCATTTCTATGTTTCATGATAAGATATAATATTCATTGCGAAGTGTCTTGTATACCTCGCATACACTTCAAATGAATGTAAATGCGATACTTCCTTTCTATAAAATAGCGTTCGCAGATATCTACGTATCGCAGCAATAGGGTTCTAATGGTTGTTAAATCGTGATATGGCATCTTATTTATATGTTTCATGATATGATATAATATTCATTGTGGAGTGTCATGTATACCTCGTATTCACTTCAAAAGAATGTAAATGCGACACTTCCTTGCTAGGATATAGCGATGGCAGATGTCTGCATATCGAAGAAACAGAGTTCTAATGCTTCTTAAAACGCGATATGGCATCTCATTTCTATGTTTCATGGTAAGATATAATATTCATTGCTTAGGGTCATGTATACCTCGGATTCACTTCAAAAGTATGTAAATGCGACTCTTCCTTGCAAGGAAGTAGCGTTTGCAGATGTCTGCGTATCGAAGCAATAGAGACCTAATGCTGCTTAGAACGCGAAACCGCTCCTCATTTCTATGTCTCTTGATATGATATAATATTCATTGCGAAGTGTTATGTATTCCTCGTCTACACTTGAAATGAAGGTCAATGCGACACTTCCTTGCTAGGAAATAGCGTTGGCGGATGTCTACGTATCGAAGCAATAGCTTTGCAATCCTTCTTAAATCGAGATATCGCATCTCATTTATATGTTTCATGGTAAGATATAATATTCATTGTGCAGTGTTATGCATACCTCGCATACACTTCAAATGAATGTAAATGCGGCACTTCCTTGCTAGGAAATAGCGCTTGCAGATGTCTGCGTATCGTAGCATTAGTGTTCTAATGCTTCTCAAAACGCGATCTCGCATCCCATTTCTATGATTCATGATAAGATATAATATTCAGAACGAAGTGTTATGTATACCTCGCATTCCTTTCAAAAGAATGTAAATGCGACACTTCCTTGCTAGGAAGTAGCGTTTGCAGATGTCTACGTATCGAAGCAATAGTGTTCTAACGCTTCTTAAATCGCCATATCGCATTTCATTTCTATGTTTCATGATAAGATATAATATCCGTTGTGGAGTGTCATGTATACTATCGTATTCGCTTCAAAAGAATGTAAATGCGACACTTCCCTGCAAGGAAATAGCGTTTTCAGATGTCTACGTACCGTAGCATTAGAGTTCTAATCTTTCTTAAATCGCGATATCGGATCTCATTTCTATGTTTCATGATAAGATATAATATTCATTGTGCAGTGATATGTATATCTCGTAAACACTTCAAAAGAATGTAAATGCGACACTTCCCTGCTAGGAAATAGCGTTTACAGATGTCTACATTTCGAAGAAAAGGAGTTCTAATGCTTCTTATATAGCGATATCGCATCTCATTCCTATGTTTCACGATAAGGTATAATATTCTTTGTGCAGTGATATGTATACCTTGTATTCACTTCAAAAAAATGTAAATGCGACACTTCCTAGCTAGGAAATATCGTTTGCAGATGTCTACTTATCGTAGGAATAGACTTCTAATACTTCTCAAATCGCGATATCGCATTTCATTTCTATGTTTAGTGATAAGGTATAGTATTCATTGTGGAATGTTGCGTATTCCTCGTATTCATTTCAAAAGAATGTAAATGCGACTCTTCCTTGCTAAGAAACAGCGTCTGCAGATATCTACGTATCGTAGCAATAGTGTTCTAATGCTTCTCAAAGCGCGATATCGCATCTCATTTCTATGTTTCATGATAAGATATAATATTCATTGCGAAGTGTCATGTATACCTCGTATTCACTCCAAAAGAAAGTGAATGCAACACTTCCTTGCTATTAAATAGCGTTTGCAGGTGTCTCCGTATCGAAGCAATAGAGGTCTAATGCTTCTTAAAACGGGATATAGCATCTCATTTCTATGTCTCATGATAAGATATAATATTCATTGCGAAGTGTCATGTATACCTCGTATTCACTCCAAAAGAAAGTGAATGCAACACTTCCTTGCTAGGAAATAGCGTTTCCAGATTTCTACATATTACAGCAATAAGGTTCTAATGCTTCTTAGATCGTGATATCGCATCTCATTTCTGTGTTTCATGATAAGACATACTATTCATTCTGGAGTGTTATGTATACTTCGTATTCACTTCAAAAGAATGTAATAGCGACACTTCCTTGCTATTAAATAGCGTTTGCAGATGTCTACGTATCACAGCAATAGGGTTCTAATACTTTCTAAAACGGGATATCGCATCTCATTTCTATGTTCCATGATAAGATATAATATTCATTGTGGAGTGTTATGTATACCTCGTATTCACTTCAAAAGAATGTAAATGCGACACATCCCTTCTAGGAAATAGCGTTGCCAGATGTCACCGTATCGTAGTAATAGAGTTCTAGTGCTTCTTAAAACGCGATATCGCATCTCATTTCTATGTTTCATGGTAAGATATAATATTCATTGTTTAGTGCTATGTATACCTCGTATTCACTTCAAAAGAATGTAAGTGCGACACTTACATGCTAGGAAATAGCGTTTGCAGATGTCTACGTATCGTAGCAATAGAGCTTTAACGCTTCTTAAAACGTGATATCGCATCTCATTTCTATGTTTCATCATAAGATGTTATATTCATTGCGAAGTGTTATGTATTCCACGTCTACACTTCAAATGAATGTAAATGCGACACTTCCATTCTAGGAATTGTCGTTCCCAGATGTCTACGAATAGTAGCAATGGAGATCTTATGCTTCTCAAAACGCGATATCGCATCTCATTACCATGTTTCATGATAAGATATAATATTCATCGTGCAGTGTCATGTATACCTCGTATTCACGTCAAAAGAATGTAAATGCGACACTTCCTTCCTAGGGAATAGCGACGGCAGAGATCTACGTATCGAAGCAATAGAGTTCTAACGCTTCTTAAACCGCGATATCGCTCCTCATTTCTATGTTTCGTGATAAGATTTAATATTCATTGTGGAGTGTTATGTATATCTCGTATTCACTTCAAAAGAATGTAAATGCGACACTTCCTTGCTAGGAAATAGCGTTCCCAGATGTCTACGAATAGAAACAATAGGATTCTAATGCTTCTTAAAACGTGACTTCGCATCTCATTTCTATGTTTCATGATGAGATATAATATTCATTGTGCACTGTTATGTATACCTCGTATTCACTTCAAAGGATTGTAAATGCGACACTTCCTTGCTAGGAAATAGCGTTTGCAGAAGTCTACGTATCGAAGCAATAGTGTTCTAATGCTTCTTAAAACGGGATACCGCATCTCTTTTCTATGTATCATGATAAGATATAATATTCATTGCGAAGTGTCATGTATTCCTCGTATTCACTTCAAAAGAATGTAAATGAGACACTTCCTAGCTAGGATGTTGCGTTTGCAGATGTCCACGTATCGAAGCAATAGAGTTGTAATGCTTCTTAAAACGCGATATCGCATCACATTCCTATATTTCATGTTAGGATATAATATTCACTGCGAAAAGCCACTTATACCTCGTATACCCTTCAAATGAATGTAAATGCGACACTTCATTGCTAGGAAACAGCGTTTGCAGATGTCTACGTATCGAAGCAATATTGTTCTAATGCTTCTTAAAACGGGATACCGCATCTTATATCTGTGTATTATGATAAGACAAAATATTTATTGCGAAGTGTCACTTATACCTCGCATACGCTTCAAATGAATGTAAGTGCGACACTTCCTTGCTAGGAAATAGCGTTAGCGGATGTCTAGGTATCGAAGCAATAGCTTTGCAATGCTTCTTAAATCGAGATATCGCATCTCATTTATATGTTTCATGGTAAGATATAATATTCATTGTGCAGTGTTATGCATACCTCGCATACACTTCAAATGAATGTAAATGCGGCACTTCCTTGCTAGGGAATAGAGTTTGCTGATGTCCCCGTACCGAAGCAATAGAGTTCTGATGCCTCCTATATCGCGATATCGCATTTCATTTCTATGTTTCGTGATGAGGTATAATATAGGTTGTGGAATGTTATGTATACCTCGTATTCACTTCAAAAGAATGTAAATGCGACACTACCTTGCTAGGAATTAGCGATTGCAGATGTCTGCGTATCGAAGCAATAGAGTTCTAATGCTTCTTATAACGCGAAATCGCATCTCATTTCTATGTTTTGTGATAAGATATAATATTCATTGCGAAGTGTTATGTACTCCACGTCTACATTTCAACTGAATGTAAATGCGACACTTCCTTGCTAGGAAATAGCGTTTGCAGATGTCTACGTATCGAAGCAATAGAATTCTAATGCTTCTTAAATGGTCATATCGCATCTCATTTCTATGTTTCATGATAAGATGTAATATTCATTACGAAGTGTCATGTATACCTCGTAGTCCTATCAAGAGTATGTAAATGCGACACTTCCTTGCTAGGAAGCTACGTTTGCAAATGTCTACGTATCGAAGCAAGAGAGTTCTAATGCTTCTTATATCGCCATAGCGCATCTCATTTCAGTGTTTCATGATAAGATATTATATTCGTTGTGGAGTGTCATGTATACTATCGTATTCGCTTCAAAAGAATGTAAATGCGACACTTCCCTGCAAGGAAATAGCGTTTTCAGAAGTCTACGTACCGTAGCATTAGAGTTCTAATCTTTCTTAAGTCGCGATATCGCATCTCATTTCTATGTTTCATGATAAGATATAATATTCATTGTGCAGTGATATGTATATCTCGTCTACACTTCAAAAGAATGTAAGTGCGACACTTCCTTGCTAGGAAATAGCGTTGGCACAAGTCTACGTTTCGAAGCAATAAAGTTCTAATGCTTCTTAAATCGCCATATCGCCTTTCATTTCTATGTTTCATGATAAGAAATAATATTCATTGTGGAGTGTTATGTATACCTCGTATTCACTTCAAAAGAATGTAAATGCGACACTTCCTTGCTAGGAAATAGCGTTTACAGATGTCTACGTATCGTAGCAATTGAGATCTAACGCTCCTTAAAACGCGATATCGCATCTCATTTCTATGACTCATGATAAGATATAATATTCATTGCGAAGTGTCATGTATACCTCGTATTCACTTCAAAAGAATGTAAATGCAGCACTTCCTTGCTAGGAAGGAGCGTTTGCAGATGTCTCCGTATCGAAGCAGTAGATTTCTAAAACTTCTTAAATCGCGATATCGCATGTCATTTCTATGTTTCGTGATAAGGCATAACATTTATTGTGTAGTGTTACGTACACCCCGCACTCACTTGAAAAGAATGTAAATGCGACACTTCCTTGCTACTAAACAGCGTTTGCAGATGTCTACGTATCGTCCCAATAGATTTCTAATTCCTTTTAAATCGCGATATCGCAACTCATTTCTATGTTTCATTACAAGATATAATATTCATTGTAGAGTGTTATGTATACCTCGTATTCACTTCAAAAGAATGTAAATGCGACACTTCCTTGCTAGGAAATAGCGTTTGCAGATGTCTACGTATCGTAGCAATAGAGTTCTAGTGCTTCTTATAACGCGATGTCGCATCTCATTTCTATGTTTCATGATAGGATATAATAGTCATTGCGAAGTGTTATGTATACCTCGTCTGCATTTCAGAAGATTGTAAATGCCAGACTTCCCTGTGTACCTCGTCAGCACTTCAAAAGATTGTAAATACCACACACCCTTGCTAGGAAATTGCGTTTCCAGATGTCTACGTATCGAAGCAATATAGTTGTAATGCTTCCTAGAACGCGATATCGCACCTCAGTTCCGTTCCATGATAAGATATAATATTCATTGCGAAGTGTTATGTATACCTCATCTACACATCAAAAGAATGTAAATGCAACACTTCCTTCCTAGGAAATAGCGTTTCCTGATGTCTACGTATAGAAGCAATAGAGTTATAATGTTCCTGTGAAAGCGATATCGAATCTCAATTCTATGTTTCATGATACGATATAATATTTTTTGCGAAGTGTTAGGTATACCTCGTCTACACTTCGAAAGATTGTAAATGCCACACTTCCTTGCTAGGAAATAGCGTTTCCAAATGTCTACGTATCGAAGCAAAAGAGATGTAGTGCTCCTTAAAACGCGATATCGCATCTCACTTCTATGTTTCATGATATGATATTATAATCATTGCGAAGTGTTATGTATACCTCCTCTACACATCAAAAAAATGTAAATGCCAAACTTCCTTGCTAGGAGATGCGTTTCCTGATGTCTATATATCGAAGCAATAGAGTTCTAATGCTTCTTAAATCGCGATATCGCAACTGATTTTTTGTTTCATGGTAAGATATAATATTTATTGCGTACTGTAATAAATACCTCGTCTACACTTCAAAATAATGTAAATGCCTCACTTCCTTGCTAGGAAGCTACGTTTGCAGATGTCTACGTATCGAAGCAAGAGAATTCTAATGCTTCTTATATCGCCATAGCGCATCTCATTTCAGTGTTTCATGATAAGATATTATATTCGTTGTGGAGTGTCATGTATACTATCGTATTCGCTTCAAAAGAATGTAAATGCGACACTTCCCTGCAAGGAAATAGCGTTTTCAGATGTCTACGTACCGTAGCATTAGAGTTCTAATTTTTCTTAAATCGCGATATCGCATCTCATTTCTATGTTTCATGATAAGATATAATATTCATTGTGCAGTGATATGTATATCTCGTCTACACTTCAAAAGAATGTAAATGCGACACTTCCTTGCTAGGAAGTAGCGTCTGCAGATGTCCACGTATCGTAAAAATAGAGTTCTAATTCTTCTTAAAACGCGGTATAGCATCTCATTTCTATGTTTCATTATAAGATATAATATTCATTGCGAAGTGTCATGTATACCTCGTATTCACTTCAAGAGAATGTAAAAGCGACACTTCCTTGCTAGGAAATGGCGTTTGCAGATATCTACGTATCGAAGCAATGGAGTCCTAATGCTTCTTAAATCGCGATATCGCATGTCATTCCTATGTTTCATGATGAGATATAATATTTATTTCGAAGTGTCTTGTATACCTCGCATACACTTCAAATGAATGTAAATGCGACACTACCTTGCTAGGAAATAGCGTGGTAGATGTCTACGTATCGAAGCAATAGAGATCTACTGCTTGTTGAATCACCATATCGCATCTCATTTCTATGTTTCATGATAAGATATAATATTCTTTGTGGAGTGTTATGTATACCTCGTATTCGCTTCAAAAGAATGTAAAGGCGACACTTCCCTGCTAGGAAATAGCGTTTGCAGATGTCTACGTACCGTAGCATTAGAGTTCCAATGCTTCTTAAATCGTGATATCGCATCTCATTTCTATGTTTCATGATAAGACATAATATTCATTGTGCAGTGATATGTATATCTCGTCTACACTTCAAAAGAATGTAAATGCGACACTTCCTTGCTAGGAAATAGCGTTGGCACAAGTCTACGTTTCGAAGCAATAAAGTTCTAATGCTTCTTAAATCGCCATATCGCCTTTCATTTCTATGTTTCATGATAAGATATAATATTCATTGTGGAATGTTATGTATACCTCGTATTCACTTCAAAAGAATGTAAATGCGACACTTCCTTGCTAGGAAATAGCGTGGTAGATGTCTACGTATCGTAGCAATTGAGTTCTAACGCTCCTTAGAACGCGATATCGCATCTCATTTCTATGATTCATGATAAGATATAATATTCATTGCGAAGTGTCATGTATACCTCGTATTCACTTCAAAAGAATGTAAATGCAGCACTTCCTCGCTAGGAAGGAGCGATTGCAGATGTCTCCGTATCGAAGCAGTAGAGTTCTAAAACTTCTTAAATCGCGATATCGCATGTCATTTCTATGTTTCGTGATAAGGTATAACATTCATTGTGTAGTGTTACGTACACCCCGCACTCACTTGAAAAGAATGTAAATGCGACACTTCATTGCTACTAAACAGCGTTTGCAGATGTCTACGTATCGTCCCAATAGATTTCTAATTCCTTTTAAATCGCGATATCGCATCTCATTTCTATGTTTCATGACAAGATATAATATTCATTGTAGAGTGTTATGTATACCTCGTATTCACTTCAAAAGAATGTAAATGCGACACTTCCTTGCTAGGAAATAGCGTTTGCAGATGTCTACGTATCGTAGCAATAGAGTTCTAATGCTTCTTATAACGCGATGTCGCATCTCATTTCTATGTTTCATGATAGGATATAATAGTCACTGCGAAGTGTTATGTATACCTCGTCTGCATTTCAGAAGATTGTAAATGACAGACTTCCCTGTGTACCTCGTCAGCACTTCAAAAGATTGTAAATAACACACACACTTGCTAGGAAATTGCGTTTCCAGATGTCTACGTATCGAAGCAATATAGTTGTAATGCTTCCTAGAACGCGATATCGCACCTCAGTTCCGTTCCATGATAAGATATAATATTCATTGCGAAGTGTTATGTATACCTCATCTACACATCAAAAAAATGTAAATGCCAAACTTCCTTGCTAGGAGATGCGTTTCCTGATGTCTACATATCGAAGCAATAGAGTTCTAATGCTTCTTATATCGCGATATCGCATCTGATTTTTTGTTTCATGGTAAGATATAATATTTATTGCGAACTGTAATAAATACCTCGTCTACACTTCAAAATAATGTAAATGCCTCACTTCCTTGCTAGGATATAGCGTTTCCAGATGTCTACGTATCGAAGCAGTAGAGCTCTAATGCTTCTTAAAACGAGATATCGCATCTCATTACTATGTTTCGTGATAAGGTATAATATTCATTGCGGAGTGTTATGTATACCTCGTATTCACTTTAAAAGAATGTAAATGCGACACTTCCTTGCTAGGAAATAGCGTTTGCAGATGCTTACGTATCGTAGGAATAGTGTTCTAATGCTTCTTAAAACGCGATATCTCATCTCATTTCTATGTTTCATGATAAGATATAATATTCATTGCGATCTGTCATGTATACCTTGTATTCACTTCAAAAGAATGAAAATGCGACACTTCCTTTCTACGAAATAACGTTTCCAGATGTCAACGTATCGAAGCAGCAGAGTTCTAATGCTTCTTAAAACAAGATATCGTACCTCATTTCTATGTTTCATGATGAGATATAATATTCTTTGCGAAGTGTCATGTATACCTCGTATTCACTTGAAAGGAATGTAATTGCGACACTTCCTTGCTACGAAATAGCGTTTCCAGATATCTACGTATCGTAGCAGTAGAGTTCTAATGCCTCTTAAAACGCGATATGGTGTCTCATTTCTATGTCTCATAATAAGATATAATATTCACTGCGAAGTGTCATGTATACTTCGTATTCACTTCAAATGAATGTAAATGCGTCACTTCCTTGCTAGGTAATAGCTTTTGCAGATGTCTACGTATCGAAGAAAAAGAGTTCTAATGCTTTTTAAAACGCGAAATCGCATCTCATTTGTATGTTTCATGATAAGATATAATATCCATTGCGAAGTGTCATGTATCCTCGCATACACTTCAAATGAATGTAAATGCGACACTTCCTTGCTAGGTAATAGCGTTAGCAGATGTCTACGTATCGAAGAAAAAGGGTTCTAATGCTTCTTATAACGCGTTATCGCATCTCATTTCTATGTTTCGTGATAAGATATAATATTCATTGCGAAGTGTCATGTATACCTCGCATACACATCAAATGAATGTAAATGCGACACTTCCTTGCTAGGAAATAGCGTTCGCAGATGTCCACGTATCGAAGCAATAGATTTCTAATGCTTCTAAAATCGCCATATCGCATCTCATTTCTATGTTTCATGATAAGATATAATATTCACTGCGAAGTGTCATGTATACCTCGTATTCACATCAAATTAATGTAAATGCGACTCTTCGTTGCTAGGAAATAGCGTTTCCAGATATCTACGTATCGTAGCAATAGAGCACTAATGCTTCTTAAAACGAGATATCGCATCTCATTACTATGTTTCGTGATAAGGTATAATATTCATTGCGGAGTGTTATGTATACCTCGTATTCACTTTAGAAGAATGTAAATGCGACACTTCCTTGCCAGGAAATAGCGTTTGCAGATGCTTACGTATCGTAGGAATAGTGTTCTAATGCTTCTTAAAACGCGATATCTCATCTCATTTCTATGTTTCATGATAAGATATAATATTCATTGCGATCTGTCATGTATACCTTGTATTCACTTCAAAAGAATGAAAATGCGATACTTCCTTTCTACGAAATAACGTTTCCAGATGTCAACGTATCGAAGCAGCAGAGTTCTAATTCTTCTTAGAACAAGATATCGTACCTCATTTCTATGTTTCATGATGAGATATAATATTCTTTGCGAAGTGTCATGTATACCTCGTATTCACTTGAAAGGAATGTAATTGCGACACTTCCTTGCTACGAAATAGCGTTTCCAGATATCTACGTATCGTAGCAGTAGAGTTCTAATGCCTCTTAAAACGCGATATGGTGTCTCATTTCTATGTCTCGTAATAAGATATAATATTCACTGCGAAGTGTCATGTATACTTCGTATTCACTTCAAATGAATGTAAATGCGTCACTTCCTTGCTAGGTAATAGCGTTTGCAGATGTCTACGTATCGAAGAAAAAGAGTTCTAATGTTTTTTAAAACGCGAAATCGCATCTCATTTGTATGTTTCATGATAAGATATAATATCCATTGCGAAGTGTCATGTATCCTCGCATACACTTCAAATGAATGTAAATGCGACACTTCCTTGCTAGGTAATAGCGTTTGCAGATGTCTACGTATCGAAGAAAAAGAGTTCTAATGCTTCTTAAAACGCGTTATCGCATCTCATTTCTATGTTTCGTGATAAGATATAATATTCATTGCGAAGTGTCATGTATACCTCGCATACACATCAAATGAATGTAAATGCGACACTTCCTTGCTAGGAAATAGCGTTCGCAGATGTCCACGTATCGAAGCAATAGATTTCTAATGCTTCTAAAATCGCCATATCGCATCTCATTTCTATGTTTCATGATAAGATATAATATTCACTGCGAAGTGTCATGTATACCTCGTATTCACATCAAATTAATGTAAATGCGACTCTTCGTTGCTAGGAAATAGCGTTTCCAGATATCTACGTATCGTAGCAAAAGAGCACTAATGCTTCTTAAAACGAGATATCGCATCTCATTACTATGTTTCGTGATAAGGTATAATATTCATTGCGGAGTGTTATGTATACCTCGTATTCACTTTAAATGAATGTAAATGCGACACTTCCTTGCTAGGAAATAGCGTTTGCAGATGCTTACGTATCGTAGGAATAGTGTTCTAATGCTTCTTAAAACGCGATATCTCATCTCATTTCTATGTTTCATGATAAGATATAATATTCATTGCGATCTGTCATGTATACCTTGAATTCACTTCAAAAGAATGAAAATGCGACACTTCCTTTCTACGAAATAACGTTTCCAGATGTCAACGTATCGAAGCAGCAGAGTTCTAATGCTTCTTAAAACAAGATATCGTTCCTCATTTCTATGTTTCATGATGAGATATAATATTCTTTGCGATGTGTCATGTATACCTCGTATTCACTTGAAAGGAATGTAATTGCGACACTTCCTTGCTACGAAATAGCGTTTCCAGATATCTACGTATCGTAGCAGTAGAGTTCTAATGCCTCTTAAAACGCGATATGGTGTCTCATTTCTATGTCTCATAATAAGATATAATATTCACTGCGAAGTGTCATGTATACTTCGTATTCACTTCAAATGAATGTAAATGCGTCACTTCCTTGCTAGGTAATAGCGTTTGCAGATGTCTACGTATCGAAGAAAAAGAGTTCTAATGCTTTTTAAAACGCGAAATCGCATCTCATTTGTATGTTTCATGATAAGATATAATATCCATTGCGAAGTGTCATGTATCCTCGCATACACTTCAAATGAATGTAAATGCGAGACTTCCTTGCTAGGTAATAGCGTTAGCAGATGTCTACGTATCGAAGAAAAAGAGTTCTAATGCTTCTTAAAACGCGTTATCGCATCTCATTTCTATGTTTCGTGATAAGATATAATATTCATTGCGAAGTATCATGTATACCTCGCACACACATCAAATGAATGTAAATGCGACACTTCCTTGCTAGGAAATAGCGTTCGCAGATGTCCACGTATCGAAGCAATAGATTTCTAATGCTTCTAAAATCGCCATATCGCATCTCATTTCTATGTTTCATGATAAGATATAATATTCACAGCGAAGTGTCATGTATACCTCGTATTCACCTCAAAAGAATGTAAATGCGACACTTCCTTGCTTTGAAATTGCGTTTGCAGATGTCTACGTATCGCACCAATAGTGTTCTAATGCTTTTTAAATTGCGATGCCGCATCTCATTTCTATGTTTCATGATACGATATAATATTCATTGTGGAGTGTTATGTATGAAGCGTATTTACTTCAACAGAATGTAAATGCGGCACTACCTTGCTTGGAAATAGCGTTTGCAGATGTCTACGTATCGTAGCAGTAGAGTTCTAATGCTTCTTAAATCGCGATATCGCATCTCATTTCTGTGTTTCATGATAAGATACAATATTCATTGTTCAGTGTTATGTACATCTCGTCTGCACTTCAAATGAATGTAAATGCGACACTTCCTTGCTAGTAAATAGCGTTTGGAGATGTCTACGCATCGAAGCAATAGAGTTCTAAAGCTCCTTAAAACGCGATATCGCATCTCATTTCTATGTTTCATGATCAGATATAATATTCATTGTGGAGTGCTATGTATACAACGTATTTACTTCAGAAGATTGTAAATGCGACACTTCCTTGCTAGGAAATAGCATCTGCAGATGTCTACATATCGAAGCAATAGAGTTCTAATGCTTCTTAAATCGCCATATCACATCTCATTTTTATGTTTCATGATAAGGTATAATATTAATTGCGAAATGTCATGTATACCACGCATACACTTCAAATGAATGTAAATGCGACACTTCCTTGCTAGGAAGTACCGATGGCAGAATTCTACTTATCGAAGCAATAGAGTTCTAATGCTTCCTAAAACGTGATATCGCATCTCATTTCTATGTGCCATGATAAGATATTTTATTCATTGCGGCGTGTCATGTATACCTCGTATTCACTTCAAAAGAATGTAAATGCGATACATCCTTGCTAGGAAATAGCGTTTGCAGATGTCTACGTATCGTAGCAATAGAGTTCTGATGCTACTTAAAACGCGATATCGCAATTCATTTCTATGTTTCATAATAAGTTATAATATTCATTGAGAAGTTTCATGTATTCCTCGTATACACTTCAACTGAATGTAAATGCGACACTTCCTTGCTAGGAAATAGCGTTTGCAGATGTCTACGTATCGAAGCAATAGAGTTCTAATGCTTCTTGAAACGGGATATCGCATCTCATTTCTATGCTTCATGATAAGATATAATATTAATTGCGAAGCGTCATGTATACCTTGTATTCACCTCAAAAGAATGTAAATGCGACACTCCCTTGCTAGGAAGTAGCGTTTGCAGATGTCTACGTATCGAAGCAATATCGCATATCGCATCCCATTTCTATGTCTCATGATAAGATATAATATTCTTTGCGGAGTGTTACGTATTCCTCGTATACACTTCAAATGAATCTAAATGCGTTTGCAGATGTCTACGTATCGAAGCAATATCGCAAATCGCATCCCATTTCTATGCCTCATGATAAGATATAATATTCTTTGCGGAGCGTTACGTATTCCTCGTCTACACTTCAAATGAATCTAAATGCGACACTTCCTTACTAGGAAGTAGCGTTTGCAGATGCCTACGTATCGAAGCAATAGGTTTCTAATGCTTCATAAGACGATATATCGCATTTCACTTCTATGTTTCATGATGAGATATAATATTCATTGCGAAATGTTTTGAATACCTCGTATTCACTTCGAAGGAACGTAAATGCGACACTTCCTTGCTAGGAAACTACGTTTCCAGATGCCTACGTTTCGAAGCAATAGAGTTATAATGCTTCTTAAAACGAGATATCGCATCTCATTTCTATGTTTCATGATAATATATAATAATCATTGTGCAATGTTATGTACACCTCGTATTCACTTCAAAAGAATGTAAATGCGACACTTCCTTCCTAGGAAATAGCGTTTGCAGATGTCTACGTATCGAAGCAATAGAGTTCTAATGCTACTTAAAACGCGATATCACATCACATTTCTATGTTTCATGATAAGAAATAATATTCAATGCGAAGTTTCATGTACTCTTCGTATTCACTTCAAATGAATGTAAATACGACACTTCCTTCCTAGGAAATAGCGTCTGCAGATGTCTACGTATCGTAGCAATAGAGTTCTACTGTTTAGTAAAACGCGATATCGCATCTCATTTCTATTTTTCATGATAAGATATAATATTCATTGCGACATGTGACGTATACCACGTATTCACTTCAAAAGCATGTAAATTCGACACTTCCTTGCTAGGAAATAGCGTTAGCAGATGTCTACGTATCATAGCAACAGAGTACTAATGCTTCTTAAAGCGAGATATCGCATCTCATTTCTATGTTTTATGACAAGAAATAATATTCATTGCGGAGTGTCATGTATACCTCGCATACAGTTCAAAAGAATGTATATACGATATTTCCTTGCTAGGATATATCCTAGCAAGGATATATCCTATATATAGCGTTTGCAGATGTCTATGTATCGTAGCAATAGAGTTCTAATGCTTCTTAAAATGCGATATCGCATTTCGTTTCTATGTTTCATTATAAGATATAATATTCATTGCGAAGTGTCATGTATACCTCGCATACACTTCAAAAGAATGTAAATGCGATACATCCTTGCTAGGAAATAGCGTTTGCAGATGTCTACGTATCGTAGCAATAGAGTTCTGATGCTACTTAAAACGCGATATCGCAATTCATTTCTATGTTTCATAATAAGATATAATATTCACTGCGAAGTGTCATGTATACCTCGTAGTCACTTCAAATGAATGTAAATGCGACACTTCCTTCCTAGGAAATAGAGTTTGCAGATCTCTACGTATCGTAGCAAGCTTGTTATAATGCTTCTTGAAGCGAGATATCGCATCCCATTTCTATGTATCATGATAGCATATAATATTCATTGCGATGTGTTATGTATACATCGCATACACTTCAAATGAATGTAAGAGCGTCACATCCTTGCTAGGAAATAGCGATTGCAGATGTCTACGTATCGAAGCAATAGAGTTCTAATGCTCCTTGAAACGGGATATCTCATCTCATTTCTATGTTTCATGATAAGATATAATATTAATTGCGAAGTGTCATGTATACCTTGTACTCACTTCAGAAAAATGTAAACGCGACACTTCCTTGCTATGAAATAGCGTTTGCAACTGTCTACGTATCGTAGCAATAGAGTTCGAGTGCATCTTAAAACGCGAAATCACATCACATTTCAATGTTTCATGATAAGTTATAGTATTCATTGAGAAGTTTCATGTATTCCTCGTATTCACTTCAAATGAATGTAAATGCGAAACTTCCTTGCTAGGAAATAGCGTTCGATGATATCTACGTATTGTAGCAAGCGTGTTATAATGCTTCTTAAAACGAGATATCCCATCTCATTTCTATGTTTCATGATAACATATAATATTCATTGCGAAGTGTTATGTATACCTCGCATACACTTCAAATGAATGTAAATGCGACACTTCCTTGCTAGGAAATAGCGTTTGCAGATGTCTACGTATCGAAGCAATAGAGTTCTAATGCTTCTTGAAACGGGATATCGCATCTCATTTCTATGCTTCATGATAAGATATAATATTAATTGCGAAGCGTCATGTATACCTTGTATCCACCTCAAAAGAATGTAAATGCGACACTCCCTTGCTAGGAAGTAGCGTTTGCAGATGTCTTCGTATCGAAGCAATATGGCTCTAATGCTTCTTAAATCGAGATATCGCATCTCACTTTAACGTTTCATGATAAGATATAATATTCATTGCGAACTGTTATGTATTCCTCGTCCACACTTCAAATGAATGTAAATGCGACACTTCCTTTCTAGGAAATAGCGTTTGCAGATATCTACGTATCGAAGCAATAGAGTTCTGATGCTTCTTAAAACGAGATGTCGCATCTCATTTCTATGTTTCATGATATGATATAATATTCATTGCGAAATGTCATGTATACCTAGTCTTCACTTCAAATGAATGAAAGGGCGAGACTTCCTTGCTAGGAAGTAGCGTTTGCAGATGTCTACGTTTCGAAGCAATAGAGTTCTGATGCTTCTTAAAACGCGATATCGCATCTCATTAGTATGTCTCACGATAAGATATAATATTCATTGCGAAGTGTCATTTATACCTCGTATTCACTTCTAAAGAAAGTAAACGCGACACTTCGATGCTAGGAAATAGCGTTTGCAGATGTCTCTACGTATCGTAGCAAGAGAGCTATAATGCTTCTTAAAACGAGATATCGCATCTCATTTCTATGTTTCATGATAAGATATAATATTCATTGGGAAGTGTCATGTATACATCGCAAACACTTCAAATGAATGTAAATGCGACACTTCCATGCTAGGTAATAGCTTTTGCAGATGTCTCCGTATTAAAGCAATAGATTTCTAATGCTTCTTTAATCGCGATATCGCATTTTATTTCTATGTTTCGTTATAAGGTATAATATTCATTTTGGAGTGTTATATATACCTCGTATTCACTTCAAAAGAATGTAAATGAGACTCTTCCTTGCTAGGAAATAGCTCTTGCAGATGTCTACATATCGTAGCAGGAAGGTTCTAGTGCTTCTCAAAACACGATATCGCATGTCAATTCTATGTTTCATGATAAGATATAATATTCATTGTGGAGTGTTATGTATACCTCGCACTCACTTCAAAAGAATGTAAATGCGACACTTCCTTGTTACGAAATAGCGTCTGCAGATGTCTACGTATCGTAGCAATAGAGTTCTAATGCTTCTTAAAACGCGATAACGCACCTCAATTCTACGTTACATGATAAGATATAATATTCATTGGGCAGTGCTATGTATATCTCGTCTACCCTTCAAATGAATGTAAATGCGACACTTCCTTGTTACGAAATAGCATCTGCAGATGTCTACGTATCGTAGCAATAGTGTTCTAATGCTTCTTAAAACGCGATATCGCATTTCATTTCTATGTTTCATTATAAGATATAATATTCATTGCGAAGTATCATGTATACCTCGCATACACTTCAAACGAATGTAAATGCTACACTTCCTTGCTAGGAAATAGCCATGGCAGATGTCTACGTATCGAAGCAACAGAGTTCTAGTGCTTCTTAAAACGAGATATCGCATCTCATTTCTATGTTTTATGATAAGATATAATATTCATTGCGGAATGTCATGTATACTTCGGATTCTCGTCAGAAGAATGTAAATACGACACTTCCTTGCTTGAAAATAGCGTTTGCAGGTGTCTACGTATCGAAGCAATAGAGTTGTAATGCTTCTTAAAACGCGATATCGCATTTCGTTTCTTTGTTTCATTATAAGATATAATATTCATTGCGAAGTGTCATGTATACCTCGCATACACTTCAAACGAATGTAAATGCGACACTTCCTTGCTAGGATGTAGCGTTTGCAGGTGTCTACGTATCGAAGCAATAGAGTTCTAATGCATCTTAAATCGCCATATCGCATCTCATTTCTATGTTTTATGATAAGATATTATATTCATTGCGAAGTGTATTGTATACCTCGCATACATTTAAAAAGAATGTAAATGCGACACTTCCTTGCTAGGAATTAGCGTTTGCAGATGTATACGTATCGTAGCAAGGGAGTTCTAATGCTTCTTAAAACGCGAAACCGCTTCCCATTTACATGCTTCATGATAAGATATAATATTCATTGCGAAGTGTCATGTATACCTCGTGTTCACATCAAATGAATGTAAATGTGGCACATCCTTGCTAGGAAATAGCGTCTGCAGATGTCTGCATATCGTAGCAATTGATTTCTAATGCATCTTAAAATGCGATATCGCATCTCATTTCTATGTATCATGATAAGATATAATTTTCATTGCGTAGTGTCAAGTATACCTTGCATACACTTCAAATGAATGTAATTGCGACACTTCCTTGCTAAGAAATAGCGTTTGCAGATGTCTACGTATCGTAGCAATAGAGCTCTAATGCTTCTTAAAACGCGATATCAAATCTCGTTTCTATGTTTCATGATAAGATACAATATTCATAGCGGAGTGCCACGTATACCTCGCATACACTTCAACTGAATGTAAATGCGACACTTCCTTGATAGGAAATAGCGTTTGCAGATGTCTACGTCTCGTAGCATTAGAGTCCTAATGCTTCTCAAAACGCGATATCGCATCTCATTTCTATGTTTCATGATAAGATATAATATTCATTGCGAGGTGTCATGCATACCACGGATACACTTCAAACGAATGTAAATGCGACACTTCCTTCCTAGGAAATAGCGTTTGGAGATGTCTACGTATCGTAGCAATGGAGTTCTAATGCTTTTTAAAACGCGAAATCGATCCTCATTCCTGTGTTTCATGATAAGATATAATATTCATTGTGGAGTGCTATGTATACCTCGTATTCACTTCATATGTATGTAAATGCCTACCTATCGAAGCAATAGAGTTCTAATGCTTCTTAAATCGCCATTTCGCAACTCCTTTCTGTGTTTCATGATAAGATTTAATATCCATTGTGGAGTGTTATGTCTACTTCGTATTCACCTCAAAAGAATGTAAATGCGACTCTTCGTTGCTGGGAAATATCGATTGCGGATGTCTACGTATCGTAGTAATAGAGGTCTAATGCTTTTTAAATCGCGATATCGCATCTCATTCCTATGTTTCATGATAAGATATAATATTCATTGCGAAGTGTCATGTATACCTAGTATTCGCTTCAAAAGAAAGTAAATGCGACACTTCCACGCTAGGAAATAGCGCTTGCAGATGTCTACGTATCCAAGCAATAGATTTCTAATGCTTCTGAAAACGCGATAACGCATCTCATTTCCATGTTTCATGGTTAGATATAATATTAATTGCGAAGTGTCACTTATACCTCGCATAAACTTCAAATGAATGTAAATGCGACACTCCTTTGCTATTAAATAGCGTTTGCAGATGTCTACTTATCGTCCCAATAGATTTCTAGTGCCCTTTTAAATCGCGATATCGCACCTCATTTCTATGATTCATGATAAGATATAATATTCATTGCGAAGTGTCATGTATACCTCGTATGCAATCCAAAAGAATGTATTTGCGACACTTCCATGCTAGGAAATAGCGTTGGCAGGTGTCTACGTATCGAAGCCATAGAGTTCTAATGCTTCTTAAATCGCGATATCGCATCTCATTTCTATGTTTCATGACAAGATATAATATTCATTGTGGAGTGTTATGTATACCTCGTATTCACTTCAAAAGAATGTAAATGCGACACTTCCATGCTAGGAAATAGTGTCTGCATATGTCTAGGTATCGTAGCAATAGAGTTCTAATGCTTCTTAAAACGCGATATCGCACCTCATTTCTATGTTTCATGATAAGATATAATATTCATTTCGGAGTGTCATGTAAACCTCGTTTTCACTTCAAAAGAATGTAAATGCGACACTTCCTTGCTAAGAAGTAGCGTTTGCAGATGTCTACGTATCGAAGCAATAGAGTTCTAATGCTTCTTAAATCGCCATATAGCATCTCATTTCTATGTTTCATGATAAGATATAATATTCATTGTGGAGTGTTATGTATACCTCGTATTCACATCAGATGAACGTATATGCGACACTTCCTTGCTAGGAAATAGCGTTTGCAGATGTCTACGTATCGTAGGAATAGGGTTCTAATGCTTTTTAAAACAGCGATATCGATCCTCATTTCTTGGTTTCATGATAAGATATAATATTCATTGTGGAGTGTTAAGTATACCTCGTATTCACTTCAAAAGAATGTAAATGCGACACTTCCATGCTAGGAAATAGCGTTTGCAGATGTCTACGTATCGTAGCATTGGAATTCTAATGCTTCTCAAAACGCGATATCGCATCTCATTTCCATGTTTCATGCTTAGATATAATATCAATTGCGAAGTGTCATGTGTACCTCGTATTCACTTAAAAAGAATGTAAACGCGACATATCCTTGCTAGGAAATAGCGTTTGCAGACGTCTACGTATCAATGCAATAGAGTTCTAACGCTTCTTAAATCGCGATATCGCATATCATTTCTATGTTTCATGATAAGATATAATATTCATTGCGAAGTGTCATGTATACCTCGTATGCAATCCAAAAGAATGTATTTGCGACACTTCCATGCTACGAAATAGCGTTTGCAGATGTCTACGTATCGAAGGAAAAGAGTTCTAATGCTTCTTAGAACGAGATACCGAATCTCATTCCTATGTTTCATGGTACGATATATTATTCATTGCGAAGTATCACGTATACCTCGCATGCACATCAAATGAATGTAAATGCGACACTTCCTTGCTAGGAAATAGCGTTTGCAGATGTCTACGTATAGTAACAATAGAGTTCTAATGCTTCTCAAGACGCGATATCAAATCTCATTACTATGTTTCATGGTAAGATGAAATATTAATTGCGAAGTGTCATGTATACCTTGTATTCACTTCAGAAGAATGTAAATGCGACACTTCCTTGCTAGGAAATAGCGTTTTCAGATGTCCACGTATCGAAGCAATAGAGTTCTAATGCTGCTTAAATCGCGATATCGCAATCTCATTTCCATGTTTCATGATAAGATATAATATTCATTGTGCAGTGTTATGTATACCTCGTATTCGCTTCAAAAGAATGTAAATGCGACACTTCCTTCCTAGGAACTAGCGTTGGCAGATGTCTACGTATCGTAGCATTAGAGTTCTAATGCTTCTTAAAACGCGATATCGCATCTCATTTATATGTTTCATGATAAGATATAATATTCATTGTGCAGTGATATGTATATCTCGTCTACACTTCAAAAGAATGTAAATGCGACACTTCCTTGCTAGGAAATAGCGTTTGCAGATGTCTACGTATCGAAGAAGTGGAGTTCTAGTGCTTCTTAAAACGGGATATCGCATCTCATTTCTATGTTTCAAGATAAGATGTAATATTCATTGCGAAGTGTCATGTTTACCTCTTATTCACATCAAAAGAATGTAAATGCGATACTTTCTTGCCAGGAAGTAGCGTTTGCAGATGTCTACGTAACGAAGCAATGGATTTCTAATGCTTTATAAAACGAGATATCGCATTATAATTCTATTTTTCATGATAAGATATAATATTCATTGCGAAGTGTCATGTATGCTCGTATTCGGCTCAAAAGAATGTAAATGCGACACTTCCTTGCTAGTACGTAGCATTTGCAGACATCTTCGTATCGAAGCAATCGAGTTCTAATGCTTCTTAAAACCAGATATCGCATCTCATTCCTATGTTTCATGATAAGATAGAATATTCATTGTGCAGTGTTATGTATATCTCGTCTACACTTCAAATGAATGTAAATGCGACACTTCCTTGCTAGGAAATAGCGTTTGCAGATGTCTACGTATAGTAGCAATGGTGTTCTAATGCTTCTTAAAACACGATATCGCATCTCATTTCTATGTTTCATTATAAGATACAATATTCATTGCGGAGTGCCATGTATACCTCGTGTTCGTTTCAAAAGATTGTAACTGCGACACTTCCTTGCTATTAAGTAGCGTTTGCAGATGTCTACGTATCGAAGCAATAGTGTTCTAATGCTTCTTAAATCGCCATATCGCATCATATTTCTCTGTTTTATGATAAGATATAATATTCATTGCGGAGTGTCATGTATACCACGTATTCTATTCAAAAGTATGTAAATGCGACAGTTCCGTGCTAGAAAATAGCGTTTGCAGATGTCTACTTATCGTAGCAAGTGAGTTCAAATGCGTCTTAAATCGCCATTTCGCATTTCATTTCTGTGTTTCGTGATGAGGTATAATATTCATTGTGGTATGTTATGTATTTCTCGTATTCAAAAGAATGTAAATGCTACACCACCTAGCTATTAGCTAGCGTTAGCAGATATCTACGTATCGAAGTAATAGTGTTCTAATGCTTCTTAGAACGCGATATCGCATGTCATTTCGATGTTTCATGATAAGATATAATATTCATCATGGAGTGTTATGTATACCTCGTATTCACTTAAACAGAATGTAAATGCGACACTTCCTTGCTAGGAAGTAGCGTCTGTAGATGTCTACGTATCGTAGCAATAGTGTTCTAATACTTCTTAGAACGCGATATCGCATGTCATTTCTATGTTTCATGATAAGATATAATATTCATTGCGAAGTGTTATGTATACCTCGTATTCGCCTAAAAAGAATGCAAATTCGACACTTCCTTGCTAGGATATAGCGTCTGCAGATATCTACGTATCGAAGCAGAAGAATTCTAATGCTTCTTAAAACGCGATATCGCATCTCATTTCTAATTTTCACAATAAGATATAAGATTCATTGCGAAGTCTTATGTATTCCTCGTCTACACTTCAAAAGAACGCAGATGCGACACTTCCTTGCTAGGAAGTGACGTTTGCAGATGTCTACGTTCGAAGCAATAGAGTTCTTATGCTTCTTAGATCGCGATATGGCATCTCATTTCTATGTTTCATGATAAGATATAATATTCATTGCGAAGTTTCATGTATTCCTCGTATTCACTTCAAATGAATGTAAATGCGATACTTCCTTGCTAGGAAATAGAGTTTGCAGATGTCTACGTATCGCACCAATAGAGTTGTAATGCTCCTTGAAATGGGATATCGCATCTCATATCTATGTTTCATGATAAGATATAATATTAATTGCGAAGTGTCATGTATACCTTGTATTCACTTCAGAAGAATGTAAATGCGACACCCCCTTGCTAGGAAATAGCGTCTGCAGATGTCTACGTATCGTAGCAATAGAGTTCTAATGCTTCTTAAAACGCGACATCGCACCTCATTTCTATGTTTCATGATAAGATACAATATTAATTGCGAAGTGTCACGTATACATCGCATACACTTCAAATGAATGTAAATTCGACACTTGCTTGCTAGGAAATAGCGTTTGCAGACGTCTAGGTATCGAAGCAATAGAGTTCTAATGCTTTATAAAACGAGATATCGCATTATAATTCTATTTTTCATGATAAGATATAATATTCATTGCGAAGTGTCATGTATGCCTCGTATTCGGCTCAAATGAATGTAAATGCGCCACTTCCTTGCTAGGAAATAGAGTTTGCAGATGTCTACGTATCGTAGCAAGCTTGTTATAATGCTTCTTAAAACGAGATATAGCATCTCATTTCTATGTTTCGTGACAACATATAATATTCATTGCGAAGTGTTATGTATACCTCGCATACACTTCAAAAGAATGTTAATGCGACACTTCCTTGCTACGAAATAGCGTTTGCAGATTTCTGCGTATCGTAGCATTATATTTCTATTGCATCTCAAAACACGATATCGCATCTCATTCCTATGTTTCATTATAAGATATAATATTTATTGCGAAGTGTCACGTATACATCGCATACACTTCAAATGAATGTAAATGCGACACTTCCTTGCTAGCAAATAACGTTTGCAGATGTCTACGTATCGTAGCATTAGAGTTCTAATGCTTCTTAAAACGCGATATCACATCACATTTCTATGTTTCATGATAAGATATAATATTCATTGCGAAGTTTCATGTATTCCCTGTATTCACTTCAAATGAATGTAAATGCGATACTTCCTTGCTGGGAAATAGAGTTTGCAGATATCTACGTATCGTAGCAAGCGTGTTCTAATGCTTCTTAGAACGAGATATCGCATCTCATTTCTATGTTTCATGACAACATATAATATTCATTGCGAAGTGTTATGTATACCTCGCATACACTTCAAATGAATGTAAATGCGACACTTCCTTGCTAGGAAATAGAGTTTGCAGATGTCTACGTATTGTAGCAATAGAGTTGTAATGCTTCTTGAAATGGGATATCGCATCTCATATCTATGTTTCATGATAAGGTATAATATTAATTGCGAGGTGTCATGTATACCTTGTATTCACTTCAGAAGAATGTAAATGCGACACTCCCTTGCTAGCAAATAACGTTTGCAGATGTCTACGTATCGTAGCAATAGAGTTCTAATGCTTCTTAAAACGCGATATCACATCACATTTCTATGTTTCATGACAAGATATAATATTCATTACGAAGTGTCATGTATACCTCGCATTCCTTTCAAGAGAATGTAAATGCGACACCTCCTTGCTGGGAAGTTACGTTTGCAGATGTCTACGTATCGAAGCAATAGAGTTCTAATGCTTCTTAAAACGCGACATCGCATCGCATTTCTATGTTCCGTGATAAGATATAATATTCATTGCGACGTGTCACCTATACCTCGTATTCACTTCAAGAGAATGTAAGCGCTACAATTCCTTGCAGGGAAGCAGCGTTTGCAGTTGTCAATGTAACGTAGCAATAGAGTTCTAGTGCTTCTTAAAACGTGATATCGCTCCTCATTTCTACGTTTCATGATAAGATATAACATTCATTGCGAATGGTTATGCATATCTCGTCTACTCTTAAAAAGAATGTAAAAGCGACACTTCCTTGCTAGGAAGTAGCGTTTCCTGATGTCCTCGTATCGAAGCAATAGAGTCCTAATGCTTCTTAAAACGCGAAATCGATCCTCATTTATATGCTTCATGTTAAGATATAATTTTCATTGTGGATTGTTATGTATACCTCGTATTCACTTCAAAATATAGTAAATGCGACACTTCCTTGCTAGGTAATAGCGGCTGCAGATGTCTACGTATCGAAGCAAAAGATTTCTAATGCTTCTTAAGACGCGAAATCGCGCCACATTTCTATGTTTCATGATAAGATATAATATTCATTGTGGAGTGCTATGTATACCTCGTATTCACTTCAAAAGAATGTAAATGCGACACTTCCTTGCTAGGAAATAGCGTCTGCAGATGTCTACGTATCGAAACAATAGAGTTCTAATGCTGCTTGAAACGGGATATCGCATCTCATTTCTATGCTTCATGGAAAGATATATTATTCATTGCGAAGTGTCACAAATACCTCGCATACACTTCAAATGAATGTAAATCCGACACTTCCTTGCTAGGAAATAGCGTTTGCAGATGTCTACGTATCGTAGCATTTGTGTTCTAATGCTTCTCAAAACGCGATATCGCATCTCATTTCTATGTTTCATGATAATATATAATAATGATTGCGAAGTGTCATGTATACCTTGCAGACACTTCAAATGAATGTAAATGCGACACTCCCTTGCTAGGAAATAGCGTCTGCAGATGTCTACGTATCGTAGCAATAGAGTTCTAATCCTTCTTAAAACGCGACATCGCACCTCATTTCTATGTTTCATGATAAGATACAATATTAATTGCCAAGTGTCATGTATACCTCGTATTCACTTCAAAAGATTGTAAATGCTACACTTCCTTGCTAGGAAGTAGCGTTTGCAGGTGTCTACGTATCGAAGCAATAGAGTTCTAATGCTGCTTAAATCGCGATATCGCATCTCATTTCTATGTTTCATGATAAGATATAATATTCATTGTGCAGTGTTATGCAAACCTCGTATTCGCTTCAAAAGAATGTAAATGCGACACTTCCTTGCTAGGAAATAGCGTTTGCAGATGTCTACGTATCGTAGCATTAGGGTTCTAACGCTTCTTAGATCGCGATATCGCATCTCATTTCTGTTTCATGATAAGATATAATATTCATTGTGGAGTGATATGTATATCCCGTCTACACTTCAAAAGAATGTAAATGCGACACTCCATGGCTAGGAAATAGCGTCTGCAGATGTCTACGTATCGTAGAAATAGAGTTCTAATGCTATTTAAATCGCGATATCGCATCTCATTTCGAAGTTTCATGATTAGATATAATACTCATTGTGGAGTGTCATGTATATCTCGTATTCACTTCAAAAGAATGTAAATGCGAGACTTCCTTGCTAGGAAATAGCGTTTGCAGATGTCTCCGAATCGTAGCAATAGAGTTCTAATGCTTCTTATGCGCCATATTGCATCTCATTTCTGTGATTCATGATAAGATATAATACACATTGCGGAGTGTCACGCATACCTCGTATACACTTCAAATGAATGAAAGTGCGAGACTTCTTTGCTAGGAAGTAGCGTTTGCAGATGTCTACGTATCGTAGCAATAGATTTCCAATGCTTCTTAGACCGCGATATCGCTCCTCATTTCTATGCTTCATGATAAGATATAATATTCATTGCGAAATGTCATGTATACCTAGCATACACTTCAAATGAATGTAAATGCGACACTTCCTTGCTAGGAAATTAAGTTTCCAGATGTCTACGTACCGAAGCAATAGAGTTCTAATGCCCCTTATATCGCGATATCGCATCTCATTTCTATGTTTCATGATAAGATATAATATTTATTACGAAGTGTCATGTACACCTCCTATTCCTTTCAAAGGAATGTAAATGCGACACTTCCCTGCTAGGAAATAGCGTTTGCAGATGTCTACATATCGTAGCATTAGTGTTCTAGTGCTTCTCCCAACGCGATATAGCATCTCATTTGTATGTTTCGTGATAAGATATAATATTCATTGTGGAGTGTTATGTATACCTCGTATTCACTTCAAAAGAATGTAAATGCGACACTCCCTGGCTAGGAAATAGCGTCTGCAGATGTCTACGTATCGTAGAAATAGAGTTCTAATGCTATTTAAATCGCGATATCGCATCTCATTTCGAAGTTTCATGATTAGATATAATACTCATTGTGGAGTGTCATGTATATCTCGTATTCACTTCAAAAGAATGTAAATGCGAGACTTCCTTGCTAGGAAATAGCGTTTGCAGATGTCTCCGAATCGTAGCAATAGAGTTCTAATGCTTCTTATGCGCCATATTGCATCTCATTTCTGTGATTCATGATAAGATATAATACACATTGCGAAGTGTCACGCATACCTCGTATACACTTCAAATGAATGAAAGTGCGAGACTTCTTTGCTAGGAAGTAGCGTTTGCAGATGTCTACGTATCGTAGCAATAGATTTCCAATGCTTCTTAGACCGCGATATCGCTCCTCATTTCTATGTTTCATGATGAGATATAATATTCATTGCGAAGTGTCACTTTTATCTCACATACACTAAAAAAGAAAGTAAATGCGACACTTCCTTGCTAGGAAATAGCGTTCGCAGATCTCTACGTATCGTAGCATTAGAATTCTAATGCTTCTCAAAACGCGATATCGCATCTCATTTCTATGTTTCATGATAAGATATAATATTCATTGCAAAGTGTCATGTATACCTAGCGTACACTTCAAATGAATGTAAATGCGACACTTCACTGCTAGGAAATTACGTTTCCAGATGTCTACGTCGCGAAACAATAGAGTTCTAATGCCCCTTAAATCGCGATATCGCTCCTCATTTCTATGCTTCATGATAAGATATAATATTCATTGCGAAATGTCATGTATACCTAGCATACACTTCAAATGAATGTAAATGCGACACTTCCTTGCTAGGAAATTAAGTTTCGAGATGTCTACGTACCGAAGCAATAGAGTTCTAATGCCCCTTATATCGCGATATCGCATCTCATTTCTATGTTTCATGATAAGATATAATATTTATTACGAAGTGTCATGTACACCTCCTATTCCTTTCAAAGGAATGTAAATGCGACACTTCCTTGCTAGGAAATAGCGTTTGCAGATGTCTACATATCGTAGCATTAGTGTTCTAGTGCTTCTCCCAACGCGATATAGCATCTCATTTGTATGTTTCGTGATAAGATATAATATTCATTGTGGATTGCTATGTATACCTCGTATTCGCTTCAAAAGCATGTAAATGCGGCAGTTCCTTGCGACGAAATAGCGTTTGCAGATGTCTACGTATCGAAGCAATAGAATTCTAACGCTTCTCAAAACGCGATATCCCATCTCGCTTCTATGTTTCAAGATAAGGTATAATATTCATTGTGGAGTGTTATGTATACCTCGTATTCACTTCAAAAGAATGTAAATGCGACACTCCCTGGCTAGGAAATAGCGTCTGCAGATGTCTACGTATCGTAGAAATAGAGTTCTAATGCTATTTAAATCGCGATATCGCATCTCATTTCGAAGTTTCATGATTAGATATAATATTCATTGTGGAGTGTCATGTATATCTCGTATTCACTTCAAAAGAATGTAAATGCGAGACTTCCTTGCTAGGAAATAGCGTTTGCAGATGTCTCCGAATCGTAGCAATAGAGTTCTAATGCTTCTTATGCGCCATATTGCATCTCATTTCTGTGATTCATGATAAGATATAATACACATTGCGAAGTGCCACGCATACCTCGTATACACTTCAAATGAATGAAAGTGCGAGACTTCTTTGCTAGGAAGTAGCGTTTGCAGATGTCTACGTATCGTAGCAATAGATTTCCAATGCTTCTTAGACCGCGATATCGCTCCTCATTTCTATGTTTCATGATGAGATATAATATTCATTGCGAAGTGTCACTTTTATCTCACATACACTAAAAAAGAAAGTAAATGCGACACTTCCTTGCTAGGAAATAGCGTTCGCAGATCTCTACGTATCGTAGCATTAGAATTCTAATGCTTCTCAAAACGCGATATCGCATCTCATTTCTATGTTTCATGATAAGATATAATATTCATTGCAAAGTGTCATGTATACCTAGCGTACACTTCAAATGAATATAAATGCGACACTTCACTGCTAGGAAATTACGTTTCCAGATGTCTACGTCGCGAAACAATAGAGTTCTAATGCCCCTTAAATCGCGATATCGCTCCTCATTTCTATGCTTCATGATAAGATATAATATTCATTGCGAAATGTCATGTATACCTAGCATACACTTCAAATGAATGTAAATGCGACACTTCCTTGCTAGGAAATTAAGTTTCGAGATGTCTACGTACCGAAGCAATAGAGTTCTAATGCCCCTTATATCGCGATATCGCATCTCATTTCTATGTTTCATGATAAGATATAATATTTATTACGAAGTGTCATGTACACCTCCTATTCCTTTCAAAGGAATGTAAATGCGACACTTCCTTGCTAGGAAATAGCGTTTGCAGATGTCTACATATCGTAGCATTAGTGTTCTAGTGCTTCTCCCAACGCGATATAGCATCTCATTTGTATGTTTCGTGATAAGATATAATATTCATTGTGGATTGCTATGTATACCTCGTATTCGCTTCAAAAGCATGTAAATGCGGCAGTTCCTTGCGACGAAATAGCGTTTGCAGATGTCTACGTATCGAAGCAATAGAATTCTAACGCTTCTCAAAACGCGATATCCCATCTCGCTTCTATGTTTCAAGATAAGGTATAATATTCATTGTGGAGTGTTATGTATACCTCGTATTCACTTCAAAAGAATGTAAATGCGACACTCCCTGGCTAGGAAATAGCGTCTGCAGATGTCTACGTATCGTAGAAATAGAGTTCTAATGCTATTTAAATCGCGATATCGCATCTCATTTCGAAGTTTCATGATTAGATATAATACTCATTGTGGAGTGTCATGTATATCTCGTATTCACTTCAAAAGAATGTAAATGCGAGACTTCCTTGCTAGGAAATAGCGTTTGCAGATGTCTCCGAATCGTAGCAATAGAGTTCTAATACTTCTTATGCGCCATATTGCATCTCATTTCTGTGATTCATGATAAGATATAATACACATTGCGAAGTGTCACGCATACCTCGTATACACTTCAAATGAATGAAAGTGCGAGACTTCTTTGCTAGGAAGTAGCGTTTGCAGATGTCTACGTATCGTAGCAATAGATTTCCAATGCTTCTTAGACCGCGATATCGCTCCTCATTCCTATGTTTCATGATAATATATAATATTCATTGCGGAGTGTCATGTATACCTCGTATTCACTTCAAAAGAATGTAAATGCAACACTTCCTTGCTAGGACATAGCGATGGCAGTTGTCTGCGGATCGAAGAAACAGAGTTCTAATGCTTCTTAAAATGATGTATCGCATCTCATTTCTATGTTTTACGATAAGATATAATGTTCATTGTGCAGTGTCATGTATACCTTGTATTCCTTTCAAAAGAATGTAAATGCGACACTTCCTTGCTAGGAAGTAGCGTTTTCAGATGGCTACGTGTCGAAGCAATAGTGTTCTTATGCTCCTTAAATCGCAGTATCGCATTTCGTTTGTATGTTCCACGATAAGATATAATATACATTGCGCAGTTTCTTGTATTCCTCCATATACTTCAAATGAATGTAAATGCGACACTTCCTTGCTAGGAACTAGCGATTGCAGATGTCTACGAATCGAAGCAACAGAGTACTGGTGCTTCTTAAATCGCAATATCGCATCACAATTCTATGTTTCATGATAAGATATAATATTCATTGCGGAGTGTCATGTATGCCTCGTATTCACATCAAAAGAATGTAAATGCGACACTTCCTTGCTAGGATGTAGCGTTTGCACATGTCTACGTATCGATGCAGTAGAGTTCTAATGCCCCTTAAATCGCGATATCGCATCTCATTTCTATGTTTCATAATATGATATAATATTCATTGTGCAGGTTTATATTTATCTCGACTACAGTTGAAATGAATGTAAATGCGGCACTTCCCTGCTAGGAAATAGCGTTTGGAGATGTGTAGGTATCGAAGCAATAGTGTTCTAATTCTTCTTAAAACGCGATATCGCATCTCATTTCTATGTTTCATGATAAGATATAACATTCATTGCGAAGTGTCATGTATACTTCGTATTCACTTCAAATGAATGTAAATGCGACACTTCCATGCTAAGAAATAGCGTTTGCAGATTTCTCCGTATCGAAGCAGTAGATTTTTATTGCTTCTTAAATCGGGATAACGCATCACATTTCCATGTTTCATGACAAAATATAATATTCATTGCGAAGTGTGACGTATACCACGTATTCACTTCAAATGAATCTAAATGCGACACTGCCTTGCTAGGAAATAGCGTTTGCAGATATCTACGTATCGTAGCAATAGATTTCTAATGCCCTTTAATCGCGATATGCTTCTCATTTCCATGATTAATGATAAGATATAATCTTCATTGTGGAGTGTTATGTATATCCCGTATTCACTTCGAAAGAATGTAAATGCGACACTTCCTTTCTAGGAAATAGCGTTTACAGATGTCTGCGTATTGTTGCAATAGATTTCTAACGCTTCTAAAAGCGCGATATTGCATCTCACTTCTATGTCTCATGATAAGATATAATATTCACTGCGAAGTGTTATGTATACCTCGTATTCACTTCAAAAGAATATAAGTGCGTCATTTCATTGCTAGGAAGTAGTGTTTGCAGATGCCTACGTATCGGAGCAATAGAGTTCCAATCTTTTTAAATAGCAATATCGCATCTCATCTCTATGCTTCATGATAAGATATCATATTCATTGCGAAGTGTCATGTATACCTCGTATTCACCTCAAAAGAATGTAAATGCGACACTTCCTTGCTAGGATATAGCGTTGGCAGGTGTCTATGTATCGAAACAATAGAGTTCTAACGCTTCCTGAAACGAGAAGTCGCATCTCATTTCTATATTTCATGATAAGATATAATATACATTGCGAAGTGTCATGTATACCTCGCATACACTTCAAATGAATGTAAATGCGACACTTCCTTGCTGAGAAATAGCGCGTTGCAGATGTCTACGTATCGAAGCAATAGAGATCTACTGCATCTTAAAACTTGATATCGCATCACATTTCTAGGTCTTATGATAAGTTATAATATTGATTGCGATGTGTTATGTGTTCCTCGTCTACACTTCAATTGAATGTAAATACAACACCTCCTTTCTATGAAATTACGTTTCCAGATATCTACGTATCGGAGCAATAGAGTTCTAATGCTTCTTAAATCGCGATATCGCATCTCATTTCTATGTTTCATGATAAGATATAATATTCATTGTGCAGTGATATGTATATCCCGTCTACACTTCAAAAGAATGTAAATGCGACACTCCCTTGCTAGGAAATAGCGTCTGCAGATGTCTACGTATCGTAGAAATGGAGATTTAATTCTTCTTAAAACTCGAGATAGCATCTCATTTCTATGTTTCATGACAAGATATAATATTCATTGTGAAGTGTCATGTATACCGCGTATTCACTTCAAGAGAATGTAAATGCGACACTTCCTTGCTAGGAAATAGCGTTTGCAGGTGTCTACGTATCGAAGCAATAGAATTCTAATGCTGCTTAAATCGCGATATCGCATTCCATTTCTATGTTTCATGATAAGATATAATATTCATTGTTCAGTGTTATGTATACCTCGTATTCGCTTCAAAAGAATGTAAATGCGACACTTCCTTGCTAGGAAATAGCGTTTGCAGATGTCTACGTATCGTAGCAATAGAGTTCCAATTCTTCTTAAAACGCGATATCGCATCTCATTTCTATGTTCCATGATAAGACACAATATTAATTGCCAAATGTCATGTAAACCTCGTATTCACTTCAAAACAATGTAAATGCTACACTTCCTTGCCAGGAAATAGCGGTTGCATATGTCTACGTATCGTAGCAATAGAGTTCTAATCCTTCTTTAAACGCGATATCGCCTCTCATTTCTATGTTGCATGATAAGATATAATGTTCATTCCGAAGTGTTATGTATACCTCATCTACACATCAAAAGAATGTAAATGCCACACTTCCTTCCTAGGAAATAGTGTTTCCTGATGTCTACGTATATAAGCAATAGAGTTATAATGTTCCTGTGAAAGCGATACCGAACCTCAATTCTATGTTTCATGATACGATATAATATTTTTTGCGAAGTGTTAGGTATACCTCGTCTACACTTCGAAAGATTGTAAATGCCACACTTCCTTGCTAGGAAATAGCGTCTGCAGATGTCTACATAACGTAGAAATGGAGATTTAATTCTTCTTAAAACGCGAGATAGCATCTCATTTCTATGTTTCATGACAAGATATAATATTTATTGTGCAGTGTTATGTATACCGCGTATTCACTTCATAAATATGACAATGCGCCACTTCCTTGCTAGGAAATAGCGTTTGCAGATGTCTATGTATCGTAGCATTGGTGTTCTAATGCTTCTTAGATCGCGATATCGCATCTCATTTCTGTTTCATGATAAGATATAATATTCATTGTGGAGTGATATGTATATCTCGGCTACACTTCAAAAGAATGTAAATGCGACACTTCCTTGCTAGGAAGTAGCGTCTGCAGATGTCTACGTATCGAAGCAATAGATTTCACATGCATCTTAAATCGCGATATCGCATCTCATGACTATGTTTCATGATAAGATATAATATTCACTGCGAAGTGCCATGTATACCTCGTATTCACTTCAAGAGAATGTAAATGCGACGCTTCCTTGCTAGGAAATCGCGTTTGCAGATGTCTATGTATCGTAGCAATAGGGTTCTAATTCTTCTTAAAACGCGATATGGCATCTCATTTCTATGTTTCATGATAAGGTACAATATTCATTGCGAAGTATCATGTATACCTCGTATTCACTTCATAAATATGACAATGCGCCACTTCCTTGCTAGGAAATAGCGTTTGCAGATGTCTATGTATCGTAGCATTGGGGTTCTAATGCTTCTTAGATCGCGATATCGCATCTCATTTCTATGTTTCATGATAAGATATAATATTTATTGTGCAGTGTTATGTATATCTCGTCTACACCTCAAAAGAATGTAAATGCGACACTTCGTTGCTAGGAAATAGCGTCTGCAGATGTCTACGTATCGTAGAAATAGAGTTCTAATTCTTCTTAAAACGCGATATCGCATCTCATTTGTTTGTTTCATGATAAGATACAATATTAATTGCCAAGTGTCATGTATACCTCGTATTCACTTCAAAAGAATGTAAATGCTATACTTCCTTGCTTGGAAATAGCGTTTGCAGGTGCCTACGTATCGAAGCAATAGATTTCTGGTGATGCTTAAATCGCGATATCGCATCTCATTTCTATGTTTCATGATATGATATAATATTCATTGTGCAATGTTATGTATAGCTCGTACTCACTTGAAAAGAATGTAAATGCGACACTTCCTTGCTAGGAAATAGCGTTATCAGATGTCTACGTATCGTACCAATGGAGTTCGAATGCTTCTCAAAACGCGATATCGCATCACATTCCTATGTTACATGATAAGATATAATACTCTTTGCGAAGTGTTATGTATTCCTCCTCTACACTTCAAATGAATGTAAATGCGACAATTCCTTGCAAGGTAGTAGCGTTTGCAGATGTCTACGAATTGAAGCAATAGATTTCTAATGCTTCTTCAAACGAGATATCGCATCCCATTACTATGTTTCATGATAGGATATAATATTCATTGCGAAGGGTTCTGTATACCTCGTATTCACTTCAAAAGAATGTAAATGCGACACTTCCTTGCTAGGAAGTAGCGTTTACAGATGTCTAGGTATCGAAGCAATAGAGTTCTCATTCTTCTTTAATCGCGATATCGCATTTCATTTCTGTGTTTCATGATAATATATAATCTTCATTGTGCAGTGTTATGTATACCTCGTATTCATTTCAATTGAATGTAAATGCGACACTTCCTTGCTGGGAAATAGCGTTTCCAGATATCTACGTAACGTAGCAAAAGAGTACTATGCTCCCTAAAAGGCGATATCGCATCTCATTTGTATGTTACATGATAAGATATAACATTGATTGGGGAGAGCTATGTATCCCTCGTATTCACTTCAAAAGAATCTATATGCGACACTTCTTTGCTAGGAAATAGAGTTTGCAGATGTCTACGTATCGTAGCAATAGGTTTCTAGTGCTTCTTAAAACGCGATATCGCATTTCACTCCTATGTTTCATGATAAGATACAATATTCATAGCGAAGTGCCACGTATACCTCGTATTCACTTCAAAGGCATGTAAATGCGACACTTCCTTCCTAGGAAATAGCGTTTACAGATATCTACGTATCGAAGCAATAGAGATCTAATGCTTCTTAAACCAAATATCGCATCTCGTTTCTATGCTGCATGATAGGATATAATATTCATAGCGAAGTGCCATATCCATGTATACCTGGAATACACTTCAAATGAATGTAAATGCGACACTTCCTTTCTAGGAAATTACGTTTCCAGATGTCCACGTATCGAAGCAATAGAGTTCTAGTGCTTCTTAAAACGAGGTGCCGCATCTCATTCCTATGTTTCATGATAAGATATAACATTCATTGCGAAGAGTTATGTGTACCTCCCGTACACTTCAAATGAATGTAACTGCGGCTCTTCCTTGCTAGGAAATAGCGTTTGCAGATGTCTACGTATCGTAGCTTTTGAGTTCTAATGCTTGTTAATACGCGATATCGCATCTCACTTCTATGTTTCATGACAAGATATAATATTCATTGCGAAGTTTCATGTATACCTCGTATTCACATCAAAGGAATGTAAATGCGACTCTTCCTTGCTGGGAAATAGCGTTTCCAGATATCTACGTAACGTAGCAAAAGAGTACTATGCTCCCTAAAAGGCGATATCGCATCTCATTTGTATGTTACATGATAAGATATAACATTGATTGGGGAGAGCTATGTATCCCTCGTATTCACTTCAAATGAATCTATATGCGACACTTCTTTGCTAGGAAATAGAGTTTGCAGATGTCTACGTATCGTAGCAATAGGTTTCTAGTGCTTCTTAAAACGCGATATCGCATTTCACTCCTATGTTTCATGATAAGATACAATATTCATTGCGAAGTGCCACGTATACCTCGCATTCACTTCAAAGGCATGTAAATGCGACACTTCCTTGCTAGGAAATAGCGTTTACCGATATCTACGTATCGAAGCAATAGAGATCTAATTCTTCTTAAACCAAATATCGCATCTCGTTTCTATGCTGCATGATAGGATATAATATTCATAGCGAAGTGCCATATCCATGTATACCTGGAATACACTTCAAATGAATGTAAATGCGACACTTCCTTTCTAGAAAATTACGTTTCCAGATGTCCACGTATCGAAGCAATAGAGTTCTAGTGCTTCTTAAAACGAGGTGCCGCATCTCATTCCTATGTTTCATGATAAGATATAACATTCATTTCGAAGAGATATGTGTACCTCCCGTACACTTCAAATGAATGTAACTGCGAATCTTCCTTGCTAGGAAATAGCGTTTGCAGATGTCTACGTATCGTAGCTTTTGAGTTCTAATGCTTGTTAATACGCGATATCGCATCTCACTACTATGTTTCATGACAAGATATAATATTCATTGCGAAGTGTCATGTATACCTCGTATTCACATCAAAGGAATGTAAATGCGACTCTTCCTTGCTGGGAAATAGCGTTTCCAGATATCTACGTAACGTAGCAAAAGAGTACTATGCTCCCTAAAAGGCGATATCGCATCTCATTTGTATGTTACATGATAAGATATAACATTGATTGGGGAGAGCTATGTATCCCTCGTATTCACTTCAAAAGAATCTATATGCGACACTTCTTTGCTAGGAAATAGAGTTTGCAGATGTCTACGTATCGTAGCAATAGGTTTCTAGTGCTTCTTAAAACGCGATATCGCATTTCACTCCTATGTTTCATGATAAGATACAATATTCATTGCGAAGTGCCACGTATACCTCGTATTCACTTCAAAAGCATGAAAATGCGACACTTCCTTGCTAGGAAATAGCGTTTACAGATATCTACGTATCGAAGCAATAGAGATCTAATGCTTCTTAAACCAAATATCCTATCTCGTTTCTATGCTTCATGATAGGATATAATATTCATAGCGAAGTGCCATATCCATGTATACCTGGAATACACTTCAAATGAATGTAAATGCGACACTTCCTTGCTAGGAAATTGCGTTGGCAAATGTCTACGTATCGAAGCAATAGGATTCTAATGCTTCTTTATACGCGATACCGCATCTCATTTCTATGTTTCATTATAAGATATAATATTCATTGCGAAGTGTCATGTGTACCTCGCATACACCTCAAATGAATGTAAATGCGACACTTCCTTGCTAGGAAATAGCGTCTGCAGATGTCTACGTATCGTAGCAATAGAGTCCTAATGTTTCCTAAATCGCGATATCGCATTTCACTTCGACGTTTCATGATAAGATATAAAATTCATTGTGCAGTGTTATGTATATCTCGTCTACACTTCAAATGAATGTAAATGCGACACTTCCTTACCAGGAAATAGCGTTTGCAGATGTCTACGTATCGAAGCAATAGAGTTCTAATGCTTCTGAAAACGCGATATCGTAACTCATTTCTATATTTCATTATACGATATAATATTCATTGCGAAGTGTCATGTATACCTCGCGTACACGTCAAATGAATGTAGATGCGACACTTCGTTGCTAGGATATAGCGATGGCAAATGTCTACGTATCGAAGCAACAAAGTACTAATGCTTCCTAAGACGAGATATCGCATCTCAATTCTATGTTCCACGAAAGGATATAATATTCTTTGCGAAGTGTCATGTATACCTCGCATTCACATCAAAAGAATGTAAATGCGACAGATCCATGCAAGGAAATAGCGATTTCAGATGTCTACGTATCGTAGCAATAGATTTCTAATGCTTCTTAAATCGTGATATCGCAACTCACTTCTATGATTCATGATAAGAGATAATATTCATTGCGAAGTGTCATGTATACCTCGTATTCACTTCAAAAGAATGTAAATGCGACACATCCTTGCTAGGAAATAGCGTTTGCAGGTGTCTACGTATCGTAGCAATATAGTTCTAATGCTTCTTAAAACGCGATATCGCATTTCATTTCTATGTTTCATGATAAGGTACAATATTCATTGCGAAGTATCATGTATACCTCGTATTCACTTCAAAACGATGTAAATGCGACACTTCCTTGCTAGGAAATAGCGTTTCCAGGTGTCTACGTATCGAAGCAATAGATTTCTAATGCTTCTAAAATCGCGATATCGCATCTCATTTCTATGTTTCATGATAAGATATAATATTCATTGTGCAGTGTCATGTATACATCGTATTCACTACAAAAGAATGAAAATGCGACAATTCCTTGTTAGGAAATAGCTTTTGCTGATGTCTACGCATCGAAGCAATAGAGTTCTAATGCACCTTAAATCGCGATATCGCATCTCATTTCTATGTTTCATGATAAGATATAATATTTATTGTGCAGTGTTATGTATATCTCGTCTACACCTCAAAAGAATGCAAATGCGACACTTCGTTGCTAGGAAATAGCGTCTGCAGATGTCTACGTATCGTAGAAATAGAGTTCTATTTCTTCTTAAAACGCGATATCGCATCTCATTTGTTTGTTTCATGATAAGATACAATATTAATTGCCAAGTGTCATGTATACCTCGTATTCACTTCAAGAGAATGTAAATGCTATACTTCCTTGCTTGGAAATAGCGTTTGCAGGTGCCTACGTATCGAAGCAATAGATTTCTGGTGATGCTTAAATCGCGATATCGCATCTCATTTCTATGTTTCATGATATGATATAATATTCATTGTGCAATGTTATGTATAGCTCGTACTCACTTGAAAAGAATGTAAATGCGACACTTCCTTGCTAGGAAATAGCGTTATCAGATGTCTACGTATCGTACCAATGGAGTTCGAATGCTTCTCAAAACGCGATATCGCATCACATTCCTATGTTACATGATAAGATATAATACTCTTTGCGAAGTGTTATGTATTCCTCCTCTACACTTCAAATGAATGTAAATGCGACAATTCCTTGCAAGGTAGTAGCGTTTGCAGATGTCTACGAATTGAAGCAATAGATTTCTAATGCTTCTTCAAACGAGATATCGCATCCCATTACTATGTTTCATGATAGGATATAATATTCATTGCGAAGGGTTCTGTATACCTCGTATTCACTTCAAAAGAATGTAAATGCGACACTTCCTTGCTAGGAAGTAGCGTTTACAGATGTCTAGGTATCGAAGCAATAGAGTTCTCATTCTTCTTAAATCGCGATATCGCATTTCATTTCTGTGTTTCATGATAATATATAATCTTCATTGTGCAGTGTTATGTATACCTCGTATTCATTTCAATTGAATGTAAATGCGACACTTCCTTGCTGGGAAATAGCGTTTCCAGATATCTACGTAACGTAGCAAAAGAGTACTATGCTCCCTAAAAGGCGATATCGCATCTCATTTGTATGTTACATGATAAGATATAACATTGATTGGGGAGAGCTATGTATCCCTCGTATTCACTTCAAAAGAATCTATATGCGACACTTCTTTGCTAGGAAATAGAGTTTGCAGATGTCTACGTATCGTAGCAATAGGTTTCTAGTGCTTCTTAAAACGCGATATCGCATTTCACTCCTATGTTTCATGATAAGATACAATATTCATAGCGAAGTGCCACGTATACCTCGTATTCACTTCAAAGGCATGTAAATGCGACACTTCCTTCCTAGGAAATAGCGTTTACAGATATCTACGTATCGAAGCAATAGAGATCTAATGCTTCTTAAACCAAATATCGCATCTCGTTTCTATGCTGCATGATAGGATATAATATTCATAGCGAAGTGCCATATCCATGTATACCTGGAATACACTTCAAATGAATGTAAATGCGACACTTCCTTGCTAGGAAATTGCGTTGGCAAATGTCTACGTATCGAAGCAATAGGATTCTAATGCTTCTTTATACGCGATACCGCATCTCATTTCTATGTTTCATTATAAGATATAATATTCATTGCGAAGTGTCATGTGTACCTCGCATACACCTCAAATGAATGTAAATGCGACACTTCCTTGCTAGGAAATAGCGTCTGCAGATGTCTACGTATCGTAGCAATAGAGTCCTAATGTTTCCTAAATCGCGATATCGCATTTCACTTCGACGTTTCATGATAAGATATAAAATTCAGTGTGCAGTGTTATGTATATCTCGTCTACACTTCAAATGAATGTAAATGCGACACTTCCTTACCAGGAAATAGCGTTTGCAGATGTCTACGTATCGAAGCAATAGAGTTCTAATGCTTCTGAAAACGCGATATCGTAACTCATTTCTATATTTCATTATACGATATAATATTCATTGCGAAGTGTCATGTATACCTCGCGTACACGTCAAATGAATGTAGATGCGACACTTCGTTGCTAGGATATAGCGATGGCAAATGTCTACGTATCGAAGCAACAAAGTACTAATGCTTCCTAAGACGAGATATCGCATCTCAATTCTATGTTCCACGAAAGGATATAATATTCTTTGCGAAGTGTCATGTATACCTCGCATTCACATCAAAAGAATGTAAATGCGACAGATCCATGCAAGGAAATAGCGATTTCAGATGTCTACGTATCGTAGCAATAGATTTCTAATGCTTCTTAAATCGTGATATCGCAACTCACTTCTATGATTCATGATAAGAGATAATATTCATTGCGAAGTGTCATGTATACCTCGTATTCACTTCAAAAGAATGTAAATGCGACACATCCTTGCTAGGAAATAGCGTTTGCAGGTGTCTACGTATCGTAGCAATATAGTTCTAATGCTTCTTAAAACGCGATATCGCATTTCATTTCTATGTTTCATGTTAAGATATAATATTCATTACGAAGTGCTATGTGTTCCTCGCATACACTTCAAATGAATGTAAATGCGACACTTCCTTGCTAGGAAATAGCGTTTGCAGATGTCTACCTATCGTAGCATTAGACTTCCATTGCTTCTTTAAACGCGATATCGCATCTCATTTCTATGTTTCATGATATGATATAATATTCATTGTGCAGGTTTATATTTATCTCGACTACAGTTCAAATGAATGTAAATGCGGCACTTCCCTGCTAGGAAATAGCCCTTGGAGATGTGTAGGTATCGAAGCAATAGAGTTCTAATTCTTCTTAAAACGCGATATCGCATTTCATTTCTTTGTTTCATGATAAGATGCAATATTCATTGCGGAGTGTCATGTATACTTCGTATTCACTTCGAAAGGATGTAAATGCGACACTTCCTTCCTAGGAAGTAGCGTTTGTACATGTCTACGTATCGTAGCAATAGAGTTCTAATGCTTCTTAAAACGCGAATCGATCCTCATTTCTATGTTTCATGATAAGATATAATATTCATTGTGGAGTGTTATGTATACGTAGTCTACACTTCCTAAGAATGTAAATGCGACACTTCCTTGCTAGGAAATAGCGATGGCAGATGTCTACGTATCGGAGCAACATATTTCTATTGCTTCTTAAAACGGGATACCGCATCTAATTTCTATGTTTCATGATAAGATATAATATTCATTGCGAAGTGTCATGTATACCTCGCATACACTTCAAATGAATGTAAATGCGTCACGTCCTTGCTAGGAAATAGAGTTTCCAGATATCTACGTATCGTAGCAATAGAGTTCCAATGCTTCTTAAAACGCGATATCGCATCTCATTTCTATGTTTCACGATAAGATATAATATTCATTGCGAAGTGCTACGTATACCCTGTCTACAATTCAAAAGAAGGTAAATGCCACGCTTTCTTGCTAGGCAATAGCGATTCCAGATGTCTACGTATCGAAGCAATAGAGTTCTAATGCTTCTCAAGGCGCGATATCGCATCGCATTTCTATGTTTCAGGATGAGATATAATATTTATTACGAACTGAAATAAATACCTCGTCTACACTTCAAAAGAATGTAAATGCCTCACTTCCTTGCTAGGATATAGCGTTTCCAGATGTCTACGTATCGTAGCATTGGAGTTCTAATCCTCCTTAGAACGCGATATCGCATCTCACTTCTATGTGTCATGATAAGATATAATATTCACTGCGAAGTGTTATGTATACCTCGTATTCACTTCAAAAGAATGTAAATGCGTCGTTTCATTGCTAGGAAGTAGTGTTTGCAGATGCCTACGTATCGGAGCAATAGAGTTCCAATCTTTTTAAATAGCAATATCGCATCTCATATCTATGCTTCATGATAAGATATGATATTCATTGCGAAGTGTCATGTATACCTCGTATTCACCTCAAAAGAATGTAAATGCGACACTTTCTTGCTAGGATATAGCGTTGGCAGGTGTCTACGTATCGAAACAATAGAGTTCTAATGCTTCCTGAAACGAGAAGTCGCATATCATTTCTATGTTTCATGATACGATATAATATACATTGCGAAGTGTCATGTATACCTCGCATACACTTCAAATGAATGTAAATGCGACACTTCCTTGCTGAGGAATAGCGCGTTGCAGATGTCTACGTATCGAAGCAATAGAGATCTACTGCATCTTAAAACTTGATATCGCATCACATTTCTAGGTCTTATGATAAGATATAATATTGATTGCGATGTGTTATGTGTTCCTCGTCTACGCTTCAATTGAATGTAAATGCAAAACCTCCATTCTATGAAATTACGTTTCCAGATGTCTACGTATCGGAGCAATAGAGTTTTAATGCTTCTTAAATCGCGATATCGCATCTCATTTCTATGTTTCATGACAAGATATTATATTCATTGCGAAGTGTTATGCATACCTCGCAAACATTTCAAATGAATGTAAATGCGACACTTCCTTGCTAGGAAATAGCGTGTTGCAGATGTCTACGTATCGAAGCAATAGAGATCTAGTGCATCTTAAAACTTGATATCGCATCACATTTCTATGTCTTATGATAATATATAATATTCATTGCGAAGTGTTACGTGTTCCTCGTCTGCACTTCAATTGAATGTAAATGCAACACTTCCTTTCTAGTAAATTACGATTCCAGATGTCTACGCATCGTAGCAATAGAGTTCTAATGCTTCTGAAAATGCCATATCGCATCTCATTTCTATGTTTCATGATAAGATATAATATTCATTCTGGAGTGTTATGTATACCTCGTACTCACTTCAACAGACTGTAAATGCGACACTTCCTTCCTAGGTAATAGCGACTGCAGATGTTTACGTATCGAAGCAATAGGGTTCTAATGCTTCTTAAAACGCGATACCGCTTCTCAGTTATATGCTTCATGATAAGATATAATATTCATTGTGGAGTGTTATGTATACCTTGTATTCACTTCAAAAGAATGTAAATGCGACACTTCCTTGCTAGGAAATAGCGTCAGCAGATATCTACGTATCGTAGCAATAGAGATCTAATGTTTCTTGAATCGCCATATCGCATCCCATTTCTATGTTTTATTATAAGATATACTATACATTGCGGTGTGTCATGTATACCTCGTATTCTCTTCAAAAGAATGTAAATACGACACTTCCTTGCTAGTAAATAGCGTTTGCAGATGTCTACGTATCGTAGCAATAGGGTTCTAATGCTTCTCGAAACGCGATATCGCATCTCATTTCTATGTTTCATGATAAGTTATAATGTTCATTGTGGAGTGTTATGTATACCTTGTATTCACTTCAAAGGAATGTAAATGCGACACTTCCTTGCTAGGAAATAGCGATGGCAGATGTCTACGAATCGAAGCAACAGAGTTGTAATGCTTCTTAAGGCGCGAAATTGCTCCACATTTCTATGTTTCATGATAAGATATAATATTCACTGTGGAGTGTTATGTATACCTCGTATTCACTTCAAAAGAATGTAAATGCGACACTTCCCTGCTAGGAAATAGCGTCTGCAGATGTCTACGTATCGTAGCAATAAGGTTCTAATGCTTCTTAAAACGCGAATCGATCCTCAATTATTTGTTTCATGATAAGATACAATATTCACTGTGGAGTGTTATGTATATCTCGTCTACACATCCTAAAAATGTAAATGCGACACTTCCTTGCTTGGAAATGGCGTCTGCAGATAGCTACGTAGCAATAGAGTTCTAATGCTTCTTAAAACGCGATATCGCACCTCATTTCTATGTTTCATGATAAGATATAATATTCATTGTGGAGTGCCATGTATACCTCGCATACACTTCAAATGAATGTAAATACGACACTTCCATGCTAGGAAGTAGCGTTTGCAGATGTCTACGTATCGAAGCAGTAGTGTTCTATTGCTTCTTAAATCGCCATATCGCATCTTATTTCTGTTTTATGATAAGATATTATATTCATTGCGGTGTATCATGTATACCACGTTTTCTCTTCAAAAGAGTGTAAATGCGACACTTCCTTGCTAGGAAATAGCGTTTGAAGATGTCTACGTATCGAAGCAATAAAGTTCTAATGCATCTTAAATCGTGATATCGCATCTCATTTCTATGTTTCATGAACACATATAATATTCATTGTGCAATGTTATGTATACCTCGCATTTACTCCAAAAGAATGTAAATGCGACACGTCCTTGCTAGGAAATAGCGTTTGCAGATGTCTACGTATCGAAGCAATAAAGTTCTAATGCATCTTATATCGCGATATCCCATCTCATTTCTATGTTTCATGATAATATATAATATTCATTCTGCAATGTTATGTATAACTCGCATTCACTTCAAAAGAATATGAATGCGACTCTTCCTTCCCAGGAAATAGCGTTTGCAGATTTCTACGTATCGTAGCAATAGAGTTCTAATGCTTCTTGAAACGGGATGTCACATCTCGTTTCTATGTTTCATGATAGGATATAGTATTCATTGCGAAGAATCACTTGTACCCCGCATACACTTCAGAAGAATGTAAATGCGACACTTCCTTGCTAGGAAACAGCTTCTGCAGATGTTTACGCATCGTAGCAATAGAGTTCTAAATCTTCTTAAAACGCGATATCACATCACATTTCTATGTTTCATGATAGGACATAATATTCATTGCGAAGTGTTATGTATACCTCGCATACACTTCAAATGAATGTAAATGCGACACTTCCTTGCTAGGAAATAGCGTTGGCAGATGTCTACGTATCGAAGCAATTGAGATCTACTGCTTCTTAAATTGCCATATCGCGTTTCATTTCTATGTTTCATGATAAGATATAATATTCAATGTGCAGTGTTATGTATACCTCGTATTCGCTTCAAAAGAATGTAAATGCGACACTTCCTTGATAGGAAATAGCGTTTGCAGATGTCTACGTATCGTAGCATTAGAGTTCTAATGCTTCGTAAATCGTGATAACGCATCTCATTTCTATGTTTCGTGATAAGATATAATATTCATTGTGCAATGTTATATATACCTCGTATTCACTTCAAAAGAATGATAATGCGTCACTTCCTTGCTAGGCAATAGCGTTTGCAGGTGTCTATGTATCGTAGCAATAGGGTTCTAATTCTTCATAAAACGCGATATCGCATCTCATTTCTGTGTTTCATGATAAGATACAATATTCATTGCGAAGTGTCATGTATACCTCGTATTCATTTCAAAACAATGTAAATGCAACACTTCCTTGCTAGGAAATAGCGTTTGCAGATGTCTACGTATCGAAGCAATAGAGTCCTAATGCTGCTTAAATCGCGATATAGCATCTCATTTCTATGTTTCATTATAATATATAATATTTATTGCGAAGTGTCTTGTATACCTCGCATACACTTCAAATGAATCTAAATGCGACACTTCCTTGCTAGGAAATTACGTTTCCAGATGTCTACGTATCGAAGCAATAGAGTATTAATGCTTCTTAAATCGCGATATCGCATCTCATTCCTATGTTTCGAGATAAGATATAATATCCATTGTGGAGTGTTATGTATACCTCGATTTCACTTCAAAAGTATGTAAATGTGACACTACCTTGCTAGGAAATAGCGTCTGTAGATATCTACGTATCGAAGCAATAGAGTTCTAATGCTTCTTAAAACGCCATATCGCATCTCATTTCTATGATTTATGATAAGATATAATATTTATTGCGGAGTGTCATGCGTAACTCGTATTCACTTCAAAGGAACGTAAATGCGACACTTCCTTGCTAGGAAATAGCGTTTGCAGATGTCTACGTATCGAAGCAATAGAGTTCTAATGCTTCTTAAATCGCGATATCGCATCCCATTTCTGTGTTTCATGATAAGATATAATATTCATTGCGAAGTGACATGCATACCTCGTATTCACTTCAAATGAATGTAAATGCGACACTTCCTTGCTAGGAAGTAGCGTTTGCAAATGTCTACGTATCGATGCAATAGAGATCTAATGCTTCTCAAAACGCGATAGCGCATCTTATTTCTATGTTTCATGATAAGATATAATATTCATTTCGAAGTGTCATGTATACCTCGCATACACTTAATATGGATGTAAATGCAACACTTCCTTGCTATGAAGTAGCGTTTGCAGATGTCTACATATCGAAGCAATAGGGTTCTAATGCTTCTTAAAAAGAGATATCGCATCTCATTCCTATATACCATGATAAGATGTAATATTCCTTGCGAAGTGTCATGTATACCTCGCATACACTTCAAATGAATGTAAATGCGGCACATCCTTGCTAGGAAATAGCGTCTGTATATATCTACGTATCGAAGCAACATAGTTCTAATGCTTCTTAAAACGAGATATCGCATCTCATTTCTACGTTTTATGATAAGATATAATATTCACTGCGGAGTGTCATGTATACCTCGTATTCACTTCAAAAGAATGTAAATGCGACACTTCCTTGCTAGGAAATAGCGTTTGCAGATGTCTACGTATCGTAGCAATAGAGATCTAGTGCTTCTTAAAACGCGATATCGCGTTTCACGTCTATGATTCATTATAAGACATAATATTTATTGCGAAGTGACACTTATACCTCGGATAAAATTCAAATGAATGTAAATGCGACACTTCGTTGCTAGGAAATAGCGTTTGCAGATGTCTACGTATCGAAACAATAGAGTTCTAATGCTTCTTAAAACTGGACACCGCATGTCATTTCTATGTTTCATGATAAGATATAATATTAATTGCGAAGTGTCATGGATACCTCGTATTCACTTCAAAAGAATGTAAATGCGACACTTCCTTGCTAGGAAATAGCGATGGCAGATGTCCACGTATCGAAGCCACAGAGTTCTAATGCTTCTTAAAACGAGATATCGCATTTCATTTCTATGTTTCATGATAAGATATAATATTCATTGCGAAGTGTCATGTATACCTCGTATTCACTTCAAAAGAATATAAATGCGACACTTCCTTCCTAGGATATAGCGTTTGCTGATGCCTACGTATCGAAGCAGTAGAGTTCTAATGCTTCTTGAAACGCGAAATCGCATCTCATTTCTATGCTTCATGATAAGCTATAATACTCATTGTGGAGTGTTATGTATACCTCGCATTCACCTCTATAGAATGTAAATGCGACACTTCCTTGCTAGGAAATAGCGTTTGCAGATGTCTATGTATCGTAGCAATAGAGTTCTAGTGCTTCTTAAATCGTAATATCGCATCTCGTTTCTATGTTTCATGATAAGATATAGTCTTCATTGTGCAGTGTTTTGTATACCCCGTATTCACATCAAAAGAGAGTAAATACGACACTTCCTTGCTAGGAATTAGCATTTGCAGATGTCTACGTATCGAAGCAATAGAGTTCTAATGCTTCTAGAAACGCGATATAGCATCTCATTTCTATGTTTCATGGTAAGATAAATATTCATTGCGAAGTGCTATGAATTCCTCGACTACAATTCAAAAGAATGTAAATACGACACTTCCTTGCTAGGAAATAGCGTTTGCAGATATCTACGTATCGTAGCAATAGAGTTCTAATGCTTCCGAAATCGCGATATCGCATCTCATTCCTATGTGTCATGATAAGATATAATATTCATTGCTGAGTGTTATGTGTACTTCGTATTCACTTCAATAGAATGTAAATGCGACACTTCCTTGCTAGGAAGTAGCGTTTGCAGATGTCTACGTATCGAAGCAATAGATATCCAATGCTTCTTAAAATGCGAAATCGATCCCCAATTATATGATTCATGAAAAGATATAATATTCATCGTGGAGTGTTGTGTATACCTCGTATTCACTTCAAAAGAATGTAAATGCGACACATCCTTGCAAGGAAGTAGCGTTTGCAGATGTCTACGTATCGAAGCAATAGTATCCCAGTGCTTCTTAAATCGCGATATCGCACCTCAAATCTACGTTACATGATAAGATATAATATTCATTGTGGAGTGCTATGTATACCTCGTATTCACTTCAAAAGAATGTAAATGCGACACTTCCTTGCTAGGTAATAGCGTCTGCAAATGTCTACGTAACCTAGCAACAGAGTTCTAATGCTTCTTAAAACGCGAATCGATCCTCAATTAGATGTTTCATGATAAGATACTATATTCATTGTGGAGTGTTATGTATATCTCGTCTACACATCCTTAGAATGTAAATGCGACACTTCCTTGCTTGGAAATGGCGTTTGCAGATGTCTTCGTATCGAAGCAATAGAGTTCCAACGCATCTTAAATCGTCATATCGCATCTCATTTCTATGTTTCATGGTAAGATGTAATATTCATTGTGCAGTGTTATGTATACCCCGTATTCACTTCAAAAGGATGTAAATACGACACTTCCTTGCTAGGAAATAGCGTTTGCAGATGTCTACGTATCGTAGCAATTGAGTTCTAATGCTTCTCAAAACGCGATATCGCATCTCATTTCTATGAATCATGATAAGATGTAATATTCATTGCGAAGTTTCTTGTATACCTCGCATACACTTCAAATGAATGTAAATACGACACTTCCTTGCTAGGAAGTAGCGTTTGCAGATGTCTACGTATCGAAGCAGTAGTGTTCTATTCCTTCTTAAATCGCCATATCGCATCTTATTTCTATGTTTTATGATAAGATATAATATTCAATGCGGTGTATCATGTATACCACGTTTTCTCTTCAAAGGAATGTAAATGCGACACTTCCTTGCTAGGGCATAGCGTTTGCAGATGTTTACGTATCGCTGCAATAGAGTTCAAGTGCTTCTAAAAACGAGATATCACATCCCATTTCTGTATCATGATAAGATATAATATTCATTGCGATGTGTCATGTATGCCTTGTATTCACTGCAAAAGAATGTAAATGCGACACTTCCTAGCTAGGAAATAGCGTTTCCAGATGACTAGGTATCGAAACAATAGAGTTCTAATGCTTCTTAAAACGAGATGTCGCACCTCATTTCTATGTTTCATGATGAGATATAATATTCATTGCGAAGTGCCATGTATACCTCGCATACACTTCGAATGAATGTAAATGCGACACTTCCTTGCTAGGATATAGCGATGGCAGATGTCTGCGTATCGAAGAAACAGAGTTCTAATGCTTCTGAAAACGCCATATCGCATCTCATTTCTATGTTTTACGATAAGATATAATACTCATTGCGAAGAGTCATGTGTTCCTCGTCTTCACTTCAAATGAATGTAAATGCGACACTTCCTTGCTAGGAAATAGAGTTTGCAGATGTCTACGTATCGAAGCAATAAAGTTCTAATGCATCTTACATCGCGATGTCGCATCTCATTTCTATGTTTCATGATAATATATAATATTCATTGTGCTATCTTATTTATACTTCGCATTCACTTCAAAAGAATGTAAATGCGACACTTCCTTGCTAGGAAATAGCGTTTGCAGATGTCTACGTATCGTAGAAATAGAGTTATAATTCTTCGTAAAACGAGATATCGCTTCTCATTTCTATGTTTCATGATAATATATAATTTTCATTGCGAAGTGTCATGTATACCTCGCAAACACTTCAAATGGATGTAAATGCGACACATCCTTGCTAGGATATAGCGCTTGCAGATGTCTACGTATCGATGCAATAGGGTTCTAATGCTTCATAAATCGCGATATCGCATCTCATTTCTATGTTTCGCGATAAGATATAATATTCATAGCGAAGTGTAGTGTATACCTCGTATTCACTTCAAAAGAATGTAAGTGCGACTCTTGCTTGCAAGGAAGTAGCGTTTGCAGATATCTACGTATCGTTGCACTAGAGTTCTAATACATCTAAAATCGCCATATCGCATCTCATTTCTATGTTTCGTATTAAGATATAACATTCATTGTGCAGTGTTATGTATACCTCGTATTCACTTCAAAAGAATGTAAATGCGACACTTCCTTGCTAGGAAATAGCGCCTGCAGATGTCTACGTATAGAAACAATAGAGTTCTAATGCTTCTTAAAACGAGATATAGCATCTCATTTCTATGTTTCATTATAAGATATAATATTCATTGCGAAGTGTCATGTATACCATGCATACACTTCAAATGAATGTACATGCGACACTTCCTTGCTAGGAAATAGCGTTGGCAGATGTCTACATATCGAAGCAATAGGGTTCTAATGTTTCTTAAAACGAGATATAGCACCTCATTTCTGTTTTAGGATAAGATATAATATTCATTGCGGAGTGTCATGTATACTTCGTATTCACTTCAAATGAATGTAAATGCGACACTTCCTTGCTGGGCAGTAGCATTTGCAGACGTCTACGTACCGAAGCAATAGAGTTCTAATGCTTCTTAAAACGCCATATCGCATCTCATTTCTACGTTTCATGGTAAGATAAATATTCATTGCGAAGTGCTATGAATTCCTCGACTACAATTCAAAAGAATGTAAATACGACACTTCCTTGCTAGGAAATAGCGTTTGCAGATATCTACGTATCGTAGCAATAGAGTTCTAATGCTTCTGAAATCGCGATATCGCATCTCATTTCTATGTGTCATGATAAGATATAATATTCATTGCTGAGTGTTATGTGTACTTCGTATTCACTTCAATAGAATGTAAATGCGACACTTCCTTGCTAGGAAGTAGCGTTTGCAGATGTCTACGTATCGAAGCAATAGATATCCAATGCTTCTTAAAATGCGAAATCGATCCCCAATTATATGATTCATGAAAAGATATAATATTCATTGTGGAGTGTTATATATACCTCGTATTCACTTCAAAAGAATGTAAATGCGATACTTCCTTGCTAGGAAATAGCGTCTGCAGATGTCAATGTATCGTAGCAATAGGGTTCTAATGCTTCTTAAAGCCGGAATCGATCCTCATTTCTATGTTTCACTTTAAAATATAATATTCATTGTGGAGTGTTATATATACCTCGTATTCGCTTCAAAAGAATGTAAATGCGACACTTCCTTGCTAGGAAATAGCGTTTGCAGATGTCTACGTATCGAAGCAATGGATATCCAATGCTTCTTAAAATGCGAAATCGATCCCCAATTATATGATTCATGAAAAGATATAATATTCATCGTGGAGTGTTGTGTATACCTCGTATTCACTTCAAAAGAATGTAAATGCGACACATCCTTGCAAGGAAGTAGCGTTTGCAGATGTCTACGTATCGAAGCAATAGTATCCCAGTGCTTCTTAAATCGCGATATCGCACCTCAAATCTACGTTACATGATAAGATATAATATTCATTGTGGAGTGCTATGTATACCTCGTATTCACTTCAAAAGAATGTAAATGCGACACTTCCTTGCTAGGTAATAGCGTCTGCAAATGTCTACGTAACCTAGCAACAGAGTTCTAATGCTTCTTAAAACGCGAATCGATCCTCAATTAGATGTTTCATGATAAGATACTATATTCATTGTGGAGTGTTATGTATATCTCGTCTACACATCCTTAGAATGTAAATGCGACACTTCCTTGCTTGGAAATGGGGTTTGCCGATGTCTTCATATCGAAGCAATAGAGTTCCAACGCATCTTAAATCGTCATATCGCATCTCATTTCTATGTTTCATGATAAGATGTAATATTCATTGTGCAGTGTTATGTATACCCCGTATTCACTTCAAAAGGATGTAAATACGACACTTCCTTGCTAGGAAATAGCGTTTGCAGATGTCTACGTATCGTAGCAATTGAGTTCTAATGCTTCTCAAAACGCGATATCGCATCTCATTTCTATGAATCATGATAAGATGTAATATTCATTGCGAAGTTTCTTGTATACCTCGCATACACTTCAAATGAATGTAAATACGACACTTCCTTGCTAGGAAGTAGCGTTTGCAGATGTCTACGTATCGAAGCAGTAGTGTTCTATTCCTTCTTAAATCGCCATATCGCATCTTATTTCTATGTTTTATGATAAGATATAATATTCAATGCGGTGTATCATGTATACCACGTTTTCTCTTCAAAGGAATGTAAATGCGACACTTCCTTGCTAGGGCATAGCGTTTGCAGATGTTTACGTATCGCTGCAATAGAGTTCAAGTGCTTCTAAAAACGAGATATCACATCCCATTTCTGTATCATGATAAGATATAATATTCATTGCGATGTGTCATGTATGCCTTGTATTCACTGCAAAAGAATGTAAATGCGACACTTCCTAGCTAGGAAATAGCGTTTCCAGATGACTAGGTATCGAAACAATAGAGTTCTAATGCTTCTTAAAACGAGATGTCGCACCTCATTTCTATGTTTCATGATGAGATATAATATTCATTGCGAAGTGCCATGTATACCTCGCATACACTTCAAATGAATGTACATGCGACACTTCCTTGCTAGGAAATAGCGTTGGCAGATGTCTACATATCGAAGCAATAGGGTTCTAATGTTTCTTAAAACGAGATATAGCACCTCATTTCTGTTTTAGGATAAGATATAATATTCATTGCGGAGTGTCATGTATACTTCGTATTCACTTCAAATGAATGTAAATGCGACACTTCCTTGCTGGGCAGTAGCATTTGCAGACGTCTACGTACCGAAGCAATAGAGTTCTAATGCTTCTTAAAACGCCATATCGCATCTCATTTCTACGTTTCATGGTAAGATAAATATTCATTGCGAAGTGCTATGAATTCCTCGACTACAATTCAAAAGAATGTAAATACGACACTTCCTTGCTAGGAAATAGCGTTTGCAGATATCTACGTATCGTAGCAATAGAGTTCTAATGCTTCTGAAATCGCGATATCGCATCTCATTTCTATGTGTCATGATAAGATATAATATTCATTGCTGAGTGTTATGTGTACTTCGTATTCACTTCAATAGAATGTAAATGCGACACTTCCTTGCTAGGAAGTAGCGTTTGCAGATGTCTACGTATCGAAGCAATAGATATCCAATGCTTCTTAAAATGCGAAATCGATCCCCAATTATATGATTCATGAAAAGATATAATATTCATTGTGGAGTGTTATGTATACCTCGTATTCACTTCAAAAGAATGTAAATGCGATACTTCCTTGCTAGGAAATAGCGTCTGCAGATGTCAATGTATCGTAGCAATAGGGTTCTAATGCTTCTTAAAGCCGGAATCGATCCTCATTTCTATGTTTCACTTTAAAATATAATATTCATTGTGGAGTGTTATATATACCTCGTATTCGCTTCAAAAGAATGTAAATGCGACACTTCCTTGCTAGGAAATAGCGTTTGCAGATGTCTACGTATCGAAGCAATAGATATCCAATGCTTCTTAAAATGCGAAATCGATCCCCAATTATATGATTCATGAAAAGATATAATATTCATCGTGGAGTGTTGTGTATACCTCGTATTCACTTCAAAAGAATGTAAATGCGACACATCCTTGCAAGGAAGTAGCGTTTGCAGATGTCTACGTATCGAAGCAATAGTATCCCAGTGCTTCTTAAATCGCGATATCGCACCTCAAATCTACGTTACATGATAAGATATAATATTCATTGTGGAGTGCTATGTATACCTCGTATTCACTTCAAAAGAATGTAAATGCGACACTTCCTTGCTAGGTAATAGCGTCTGCAAATGTCTACGTAACCTAGCAACAGAGTTCTAATGCTTCTTAAAACGCGAATCGATCCTCAATTAGATGTTTCATGATAAGATACTATATTCATTGTGGAGTGTTATGTATATCTCGTCTACACATCCTTAGAATGTAAATGCGACACTTCCTTGCTTGGAAATGGCGTTTGCCGATGTCTTCATATCGAAGCAATAGAGTTCCAACGCATCTTAAATCGTCATATCGCATCTCATTTCTATGTTTCATGATAAGATGTAATATTCATTGTGCAGTGTTATGTATACCCCGTATTCACTTCAAAAGGATGTAAATACGACACTTCCTTGCTAGGAAATAGCGTTTGCAGATGTCTACGTATCGTAGCAATTGAGTTCTAATGCTTCTCAAAACGCGATATCGCATCTCATTTCTATGAATCATGATAAGATGTAATATTCATTGCGAAGTTTCTTGTATACCTCGCATACACTTCAAATGAATGTAAATACGACACTTCCTTGCTAGGAAGTAGCGTTTGCAGATGTCTACGTATCGAAGCAGTAGTGTTCTATTCCTTCTTAAATCGCCATATCGCATCTTATTTCTATGTTTTATGATAAGATATAATATTCAATGCGGTGTATCATGTATACCACGTTTTCTCTTCAAAGGAATGTAAATGCGACACTTCCTTGCTAGGGCATAGCGTTTGCAGATGTTTACGTATCGCTGCAATAGAGTTCAAGTGCTTCTAATAACGAGATATCACATCCCATTTCTGTATCATGATAAGATATAATATTCATTGCGATGTGTCATGTATGCCTTGTATTCACTGCAAAAGAATGTAAATGCGACACTTCCTAGCTAGGAAATAGCGTTTCCAGATGACTAGGTATCGAAACAATAGAGTTCTAATGCTTCTTAAAACGAGATGTCGCACCTCATTTCTATGTTTCATGATGAGATATAATATTCATTGCGAAGTGCCATGTATACCTCGCATACACTTCGAATGAATGTAAATGCGACACTTCCTTGCTAGGATATAGCGATGGCAGATGTCTGCGTATCGAAGAAACAGAGTTCTAATGCTTCTGAAAACGCCATATCGCATCTCATTTCTATGTTTTACGATAAGATATAATACTCATTGCGAAGAGTCATGTGTTCCTCGTCTTCACTTCAAATGAATGTAAATGCGACACTTCCTTGCTAGGAAATAGAGTTTGCAGATGTCTACGTATCGAAGCAATAAAGTTCTAATGCATCTTACATCGCGATGTCGCATCTCATTTCTATGTTTCATGATAATATATAATATTCATTGTGCTATCTTATTTATACTTCGCATTCACTTCAAAAGAATGTAAATGCGACACTTCCTTGCTAGGAAATAGCGTTTGCAGATGTCTACGTATCGTAGAAATAGAGTTATAATTCTTCGTAAAACGAGATATCGCTTCTCATTTCTATGTTTCATGATAATATATAATTTTCATTGCGAAGTGTCATGTATACCTCGCAAACACTTCAAATGGATGTAAATGCGACACATCCTTGCTAGGATATAGCGCTTGCAGATGTCTACGTATCGATGCAATAGGGTTCTAATGCTTCATAAATCGCGATATCGCATCTCATTTCTATGTTTCGCGATAAGATATAATATTCATAGCGAAGTGTAGTGTATACCTCGTATTCACTTCAAAAGAATGTAAATGCGACTCTTGCTTGCAAGGAAGTAGCGTTTGCAGATATCTACGTATAGAAACAATAGAGTTCTTATGCTTCTTAAAACGAGATACAGCATCTCATTTCTATGTTTCATTATAAGATATAATATTCATTGCGAAGTGTCATGTATACCATGCATACACTTCAAATGAATGTACATGCGACACTTCCTTGCTAGGAAATAGCGTTGGCAGATGTCTACATATCGAAGCAATAGGGTTCTAATGTTTCTTAAAACGAGATATAGCACCTCATTTCTGTTTTAGGATAAGATATAATATTCATTGCGGAGTGTCATGTATACTTCGTATTCACTTCAAATGAATGTAAATGCGACACTTCCTTGCTGGGCAGTAGCATTTGCAGACGTCTACGTACCGAAGCAGTAGAGTTCTAATGCTTCTTAAAACGCCATATCGCATCTCATTTCTACGTTTTATGATAAGATATACTATTCATTGTGGAGTATTATGTATTCCTGGTATTCACTTCAAAAGAATGTCAATGCGACACTTCCTTTCTAGGAAATAGCGCTGGCAGGGGTCTACGTATCGTAGCATTAGAGTTCTAATGCTACTAAAAGCGCGATAACGCATCGCATTTCTATGTCTCATGATAAGCAATAATATTCATTGTGTAGTGTTATGTATACCTCGTATTCACTTCAAAAGAATGTAAATGCGACACTTCCTTGCTAGGAAATAACGTTTGCAGATGTCTACGTATCGTGGCATTAGACTTCTAATGCTTCTCAAAAAGCCATATCGCATCCATTTCTATGTTTCATGATAAGATATGCTGTTCATTGTGCAGTGTTATGTATACTTCGTATTCACTTCAAAAGAATGTAAATGCGACACTTCCTCTCTAGGAAATTACGTTTCCAGATATCTACGTATCGAACCAATAGAGTTCTAATGCTTCTTATAACGCGACATTGCATCTCATTTCTATGTTTCACGATAAGATATAATATTTAATGTGGAGTGTTATGTATACCTCGTATTCACTTCAGAAAAATGTAAATGCGACACTTCCTTGCTAGGAAATAGCGTCTGTAGATGTCTACGTATCGAAGCAATAGAATTCTAATCCTTCTTAAATCGCGATATCGCATCTCATTTCTATGTTTTATGATAAGATATAATATTCATTGCGAAGTGTCATGTATACCTCGCATACACTTCAAATGAATGTAAATGCGACACTTCCTTGCTAGGATATAGCGATGGCAGATGTCTACGTATCGAAGCCACAGATTTCTAATGCTTCTTAAAACGAGATATCGCACTCATTTCTATGTTCCATGATAAGATATAATATTCATTGCGAAGTGTCTTGTATACCACACATACACTTCAAACGTATTAAAAGGCGTCACTTCATTGCTAGGTAATAGCGTTTGCAGATGTCTACGTATCGTAGCAATAGGGTTCGAATGCTTCTTAAAACGAGATATAGCATCTCATTTCTATGTTTCATTATAAGATTTAATATTCATTGCGAAGTGTCATGTATACCTTGCATACACTTCAAATGAATGTAAATGCGACACTTCCTTGCTAGGAAATAGCGTTGGCAGATGTCTACATATTGAAGCATTAGGGTTCTAATGTTTCTTAAAACGAGATATAGCACCTCATTTCTGTTTTAGGATAAGATATAATTTCATTGCGGAGTGTCATGCATACTTCGTATTCACTTCAAATGAATGTCAGTGCGACACATCCTTGCTATTGAATAGCGTTTGCAGATGACTACGTATCGTAGCAATAGATTACTAATGCTTTTTAAATCGCGGCATCGCATCTCACTTCTATGTTTCAAGATATGATATAATATTCATTGCGAAGTGTCATGTATACTTCGTATTCACTTCAAATGAAAGTAAATGCGACACTTCCTTGCTAGGAAATAGCGTTTCCAGATATCTACGTATCGTAGCAATAGGGTTCTAATGCTTCTTAAAACGCCATATCGCATCTCATTTCTACGTTTTATGATAAGATATTCTATTCATTGTGGAGTATTATGTATTCCTGGTATTCACTTCAAAAGAATGTCAATGCGACACTTCCTTTCTAGGAAATAGCGTTGGCAGGGGTCTACGTATCGTAGCATTAGAGTTCTAATGCTACTAAAAGCGCGATATCGCATCGCATTTCTATGTCTCATGATAAGCAATAATATTCATTGTGTAGTGTTATGTATACCTCGTATTCACTTCAAAAGAATGTAAATGCGACACTTCCTTGCTAGGAAATAACGTTTGCAGATGTCTACGTATCGTAGCATTAGACTTCTAATGCTTCTCAAAAAGCCATATCGCATCCATTTCTATGTTTCATGATAAGATATGCTGTTCATTGTGCAGTGTTATGTATACTTCGTATTCACTTCAAAAGAATGTAAATGCGACACTTCCTTGATAGGAAATAGCGTTTGCAGATGTCTACGTATCGTTGCAATAGAGTTCCAATGCTTCTTAAATAGCGATATCGCATCTCATATCTATGCTTCATGATAAGATATAATATTCATTGCGAAGTGTTATGTATTCGTCGTCTACACTTCAAGTGAATGAAAATGCGACACTTCCTCTCTAGGAAATTACGTTTCCAGATATCTACGTATCGAAGCAATAGAGTTCTAATGCTTCTTATAACGCGACATTGCATCTCATTTCTATGTTTCACGATAAGATATTATATTTAATGTGGAGTGTTATGTATACCTCGTATTCACTTCAAAAGAATGTAAATGCGACACTTCCTTGCTAGGAAATAACGTTTGCAGATGTCTACGTATCGTAGCATTAGACTTCTAATGCTTCTCAAAAAGCCATATCGCATCCATTTCTATGTTTCATGATAAGATATGCTGTTCATTGTGCAGTGTTATGTATACTTCGTATTCACTTCAAAAGAAGGTAAATGCGACACTTCCTTGATAGGAAATAGCGTTTGCAGATGTCTACGTATCGTTGCAATAGAGTTCCAATGCTTCTTAAATAGCGATATCGCATCTCATATCTATGCTTCATGATAAGATATAATATTCATTGCGAAGTGTTATGTATTCGTCGTCTACACTTCAAGTGAATGAAAATGCGTCACTTCCTCTCTAGGAAATTACGTTTCCAGATATCTACGTATCGAACCAATAGAGTTCTAATGCTTCTTATAACGCGACATTGCATCTCATTTCTATGTTTCACGATAAGATATAATATTTAATGTGGAGTGTTATGTATACCTCGTATTCACTTCAAAAAAATGTAAATGCGACACTTCCTTGCTAGGAAATAGCGTCTGTAGATGTCTACGTATCGAAGCAATAGAATTCTAATCCTTCTTAAATCGCGATATCGCATCTCATTTCTATGTTTTATGATAAGATATAATATTCATTGCGAAGTGTCATGTATACCTCGCATACACTTCAAATGAATGTAAATGCGACACTTCCTTGCTAGGATATAGCGATGTCAGATGTCTACGTATCGAAGCCACAGATTTCTAATGCTTCTTAAAACGAGATATCGCACTCATTTCTATGTTCCATGATAAGATATAATATTCATTGCGAAGTGTCTTGTATACCACACATACACTTCAAACGTATTAAAAGGCGACACTTCATTGCTAGGTAATAGCGTTTGCAGATGTCTACGTATCGTAGCAATAGGGTTCGAATGCTTCTTAAAACGAGATATAGCATCTCATTTCTATGTTTCATTATAAGATTTAATATTCATTGCGAAGTGTCATGTATACCTTGCATACACTTCAAATGAATGTAAATGCGACACTTCCTTGCTAGGAAATAGCGTTGGCAGATGTCTACATATCGAAGCATTAGGGTTCTAATGTTTCTTAAAACGAGATATAGCACCTCATTTCTGTTTTAGGATAAGATATAATTTCATTGCGGAGTGTCATGCATACTTCGTATTCACTTCAAATGAATGTCAGTGCGACACATCCTTGCTATTGAATAGCGTTTGCAGATGACTACGTATCGTAGCAATAGATTACTAATGCTTTTTAAATCGCGGCATCGCATCTCATTTCTATGTTTCAAGATATGATATAATATTCATTGCGAAGTGTCATGTATACTTCGTATTCACTTCAAATGAAAGTAAATACGACACTTCCTTGCTAGGAAATAGCGTTTCCAGATATCTACGTATCGTAGCAATAGGGTTCTAATGCTTCTTAAAACGCCATATCGCATCTCATTTCTACGTTTTATGATAAGATATTCTATTCATTGTGGAGTATTATGTATTCCTGGTATTCACTTCAAAAGAATGTCAATGCGACACTTCCTTTCTAGGAAATAGCGTTGGCAGGGGTCTACGTATCGTAGCATTAGAGTTCTAATGCTACTAAAAGCGCGATATCGCATCGCATTTCTATGTCTCATGATAAGCAATAATATTCATTGTGTAGTGTTATGTATACCTCGTATTCACTTCAAAAGAATGTAAATGCGACACTTCCTTGCTAGGAAATAACGTTTGCAGATGTCTACGTATCGTAGCATTAGACTTCTAATGCTTCTCAAAAAGCCATATCGCATCCATTTCTATGTTTCATGATAAGATATGCTGTTCATTGTGCAGTGTTATGTATACTTCGTATTCACTTCAAAAGAATGTAAATGCGACACTTCCTTGATAGGAAATAGCGTTTGCAGATGTCTACGTATCGTTGCAATAGAGTTCCAATGCTTCTTAAATAGCGATATCGCATCTCATATCTATGCTTCATGATAAGATATAATATTCATTGCGAAGTGTTATGTATTCGTCGTCTACACTTCAAGTGAATGAAAATGCGACACTTCCTCTCTAGGAAATTACGTTTCCAGATATCTACGTATCGAAGCAATAGAGTTCTAATGCTTCTTATAACGCGACATTGCATCTCATTTCTATGTTTCACGATAAGATATTATATTTAATGTGGAGTGTTATGTATACCTCGTATTCACTTCAAAAGAATGTAAATGCGACACTTCCTTGCTAGGAAATAACGTTTGCAGATGTCTACGTATCGTAGCATTAGACTTCTAATGCTTCTCAAAAAGCCATATCGCATCCATTTCTATGTTTCATGATAAGATATGCTGTTCATTGTGCAGTGTTATGTATACTTCGTATTCACTTCAAAAGAAGGTAAATGCGACACTTCCTTGATAGGAAATAGCGTTTGCAGATGTCTACGTATCGTTGCAATAGAGTTCCAATGCTTCTTAAATAGCGATATCGCATCTCATATCTATGCTTCATGATAAGATATAATATTCATTGCGAAGTGTTATGTATTCGTCGTCTACACTTCAAGTGAATGAAAATGCGTCACTTCCTCTCTAGGAAATTACGTTTCCAGATATCTACGTATCGAACCAATAGAGTTCTAATGCTTCTTATAACGCGACATTGCATCTCATTTCTATGTTTCACGATAAGATATAATATTTAATGTGGAGTGTTATGTATACCTCGTATTCACTTCAAAAAAATGTAAATGCGACACTTCCTTGCTAGGAAATAGCGTCTGTAGATGTCTACGTATCGAAGCAATAGAATTCTAATCCTTCTTAAATCGCGATATCGCATCTCATTTCTATGTTTTATGATAAGATATAATATTCATTGCGAAGTGTCATGTATACCTCGCATACACTTCAAATGAGTGTAAATGCGACACTTCCTTGCTAGGATATAGCGATGGCAGATGTCTACGTATCGAAGCCACAGATTTCTAATGCTTCTTAAAACGAGATATCGCACTCATTTCTATGTTCCATGATAAGATATAATATTCATTGCGAAGTGTCTTGTATACCACACATACACTTCAAACGTATTAAAAGGCGACACTTCATTGCTAGGTAATAGCGTTTGCAGATGTCTACGTATCGTAGCAATAGGGTTCGAATGCTTCTTAAAACGAGATATAGCATCTCATTTCTATGTTTCATTATAAGATTTAATATTCATTGCGAAGTGTCATGTATACCTTGCATACACTTCAAATGAATGTAAATGCGACACTTCCTTGCTAGGAAATAGCGTTGGCAGATGTCTACATATCGAAGCATTAGGGTTCTAATGTTTCTTAAAACGAGATATAGCACCTCATTTCTGTTTTAGGATAAGATATAATTTCATTGCGGAGTGTCATGCATACTTCGTATTCACTTCAAATGAATGTCAGTGCGACACATCCTTGCTATTGAATAGCGTTTGCAGATGACTACGTATCGTAGCAATAGATTACTAATGCTTTTTAAATCGCGGCATCGCATCTCATTTCTATGTTTCAAGATATGATATAATATTCATTGCGAAGTGTCATGTATACTTCGTATTCACTTCAAATGAAAGTAAATGCGACACTTCCTTGCTAGGAAATAGCGTTTCCAGATATCTACGTATCGTAGCAATAGAGTTCTAATGCTTCTTAAAACGCCATATCGCATCTCATTTCTACGTTTTATGATAAGATATTCTATTCATTGTGGAGTATTATGTATTCCTGGTATTCACTTCAAAAGAATGTCAATGCGACACTTCCTTTCTAGGAAATAGCGTTGGCAGGGGTCTACGTATCGTAGCATTAGAGTTCTAATGCTACTAAAAGCGCGATATCGCATCGCATTTCTATGTCTCATGATAAGCAATAATATTCATTGTGTAGTGTTATGTATACCTCGTATTCACTTCAAAAGAATGTAAATGCGACACTTCCTTGCTAGGAAATAACGTTTGCAGATGTCTACGTATCGTAGCATTAGACTTCTAATGCTTCTCAAAAACCCATATCGCATCCATTTCTATGTTTCATGATAAGATATGCTGTTCATTGTGCAGTGTTATGTATACTTCGTATTCACTTCAAAAGAATGTAAATGCGACACTTCCTTGATAGGAAATAGCGTTTGCAGATGTCTACGTATCGTTGCAATAGAGTTCCAATGCTTCTTAAATAGCGATATCGCATCTCATATCTATGCTTCATGATAAGATATAATATTCATTGCGAAGTGTTATGTATTCGTCGTCTACACTTCAAGTGAATGAAAATGCGACACTTCCTCTCTAGGAAATTACGTTTCCAGATATCTACGTATCGAAGCAATAGAGTTCTAATGCTTCTTATAACGCGACATTGCATCTCATTTCTATGTTTCACGATAAGATATTATATTTAATGTGGAGTGTTATGTATACCTCGTATTCACTTCAAAAGAATGTAAATGCGACACTTCCTTGCTAGGAAATAACGTTTGCAGATGTCTACGTATCGTAGCATTAGACTTCTAATGCTTCTCAAAAAGCCATATCGCATCCATTTCTATGTTTCATGATAAGATATGCTGTTCATTGTGCAGTGTTATGTATACTTCGTATTCACTTCAAAAGAAGGTAAATGCGACACTTCCTTGATAGGAAATAGCGTTTGCAGATGTCTACGTATCGTTGCAATAGAGTTCCAATGCTTCCTAAATAGCGATATCGCATCTCATATCTATGCTTCATGATAAGATATAATATTCATTGCGAAGTGTTATGTATTCGTCGTCTACACTTCAAGTGAATGAAAATGCGTCACTTCCTCTCTAGGAAATTACGTTTCCAGATATCTACGTATCGAACCAATAGAGTTCTAATGCTTCTTATAACGCGACATTGCATCTCATTTCTATGTTTCACGATAAGATATAATATTTAATGTGGAGTGTTATGTATACCTCGTATTCACTTCAAAAAAATGTAAATGCGACACTTCCTTGCTAGGAAATAGCGTCTGTAGATGTCTACGTATCGAAGCAATAGAATTCTAATCCTTCTTAAATCGCGATATCGCATCTCATTTCTATGTTTTATGATAAGATATAATATTCATTGCGAAGTGTCATGTATACCTCGCATACACTTCAAATGAATGTAAATGCGACACTTCCTTGCTAGGATATAGCGATGGCAGATGTCTACGTATCGAAGCCACAGATTTCTAATGCTTCTTAAAACGAGATATCGCACTCATTTCTATGTTCCATGATAAGATATAATATTCATTGCGAAGTGTCTTGTATACCACACATACACTTCAAACGTATTAAAAGGCGACACTTCATTGCTAGGTAATAGCGTTTGCAGATGTCTACGTATCGTAGCAATAGGGTTCGAATGCTTCTTAAAACGAGATATAGCATCTCATTTCTATGTTTCATTATAAGATTTAATATTCATTGCGAAGTGTCATGTATACCTTGCATACACTTCAAATGAATGTAAATGCGACACTTCCTTGCTAGGAAATAGCGTTGGCAGATGTCTACATATCGAAGCATTAGGGTTCTAATGTTTCTTAAAACGAGATATAGCACCTCATTTCTGTTTTAGGATAAGATATAATTTCATAGCGGAGTGTCATGTATACTTCGTATTCACTTCAAATGAATGTCAGTGCGACACATCCTTGCTATTGAATAGCGTTTGCAGATGACTACGTATCGTAGCAATAGATTACTAATGCTTTTTAAATCGCGGCATCGCATCTCATTTCTATGTTTCAAGATATGATATAATATTCATTGCGAAGTGTCATGTATACTTCGTATTCACTTCAAATGAAAGTAAATGCGACACTTCCTTGCTAGGAAATAGCGTTTCCAGATATCTACGTATCGTAGCAATAGAGTTCTAATGCTTCTTAAAACGCCATATCGCATCTCATTTCTACGTTTTATGATAAGATATTCTATTCATTGTGGAGTATTATGTATTCCTGGTATTCACTTCAAAAGAATGTCAATGCGACACTTCCTTTCTAGGAAATAGCTTTGGCAGGGTTCTACGTATCGTAGCATTAGAGTTCTAATGCTACTAAAAGCGCGATATCGCATCGCATTTCTATGTCTCATGATAAGCAATAATATTCATTGTGTAGTGTTATGTATACCTCGTATTCACTTCAAAAGAATGTAAATGCGACACTTCCTTGCTAGGAAATAATGTTTGCAGATGTCTACGTATCGTAGCATTAGACTTCTAATGCTTCTCAAAAAGCCATATCGCATCCATTTCTATGTTTCATGATAAGATATGCTGTTCATTGTGCAGTGTTATGTATACCTCGTATTCACTTCAAAAGAATGTAAATGCGACACTTCCTTGATAGGAAATAGCGTTTGCAGATGTCTACGTATCGTTGCAATAGAGTTCCAATGCTTCTTAAATAGCGATATCGCATCTCATATCTATGCTTCATGATAAGATATAATATTCATTGCGAAGTGTTATGTATTCGTCGTCTACACTTCAAGTGAATGAAAATGCGACACTTCCTCTCTAGGAAATTACGTTTCCAGATATCTACGTATCGAAGCAATAGAGTTCTAATGCTTCTTATAACGCGACATTGCATCTCATTTCTATGTTTCACGATAAGATATAATATTTAATGTGGAGTGTTATGTATACCTCGTATTCACTTCAAAAAAATGTAAATGCGACACTTCCTTGCTAGGAAATAGCGTTTGTTGATGTCTACGTATCGAAGCAATAGAATTCTAATCCTTCTTAAATCGCGATATCGCATCTCATTTCTATGTTTTATGATAAGATATAATATTCATTGCGAAGTGTCATGTATACCTCGCATACACTTCAAATGAATGTAAATGCGACACTTCCTTGCTAGGATATAGCGATGGCAGATGTCTACGTATCGAAGCCACAGATTTCTAATGCTTCTTAAAACGAGATATCGCACTCATTTCTATGTTCCATGATAAGATATAATATTCATTGCGAAGTGTCTTGTATACCACGCATACACTTCAAACGTATTAAAGGGCGACACTTAATTGCTAGGTAATAGCGTTTGCAGATGTCTACGTATCGTAGCAATAGGGTTCGAATGCTTCTTAAAACGAGATATAGCATCTCATTTCTATGTTTCATTATAAGATATAATATTCATTGCGAAGTGTCATGTATACCTTGCATACACTTCAAATGAACGTAAATGCGACACTTCCTTGCTAGGAAATAGCGTTGGCAGATGTCTACATATCGAAGCAATAGGGTTCTAATGTTTCTTAAAACGAGATATAGCACCTCATTTCAGTTTTAGGATAAGATATAATTTCATTGCGGAGTGTCATGTATACTTCGTATTCACTTCAAATGAATGTAAATGCGACACTTCCATGCTGGGCAGTAGCATTTGCAGACGTCTACGTATCGAAGCAATAGAGTTCCAATGCATCTTAAATCGCGATATCGCATCTCATTTCTATGTTTTATGATAAGATATAATATTCATTGCGAAGTGTCATGTATACCTCGCATACACTTCAAATGAATGTAAATGCGACACTTCCTTGCTAGGATATAGCGATGGCAGATGTCTACGTATCGAAGCCACAGATTTCTAATGCTTCTTAAAACGAGATATCGCACTCATTTCTATGTTCCATGATAAGATATAATATTCATTGCGAAGTGTCTTGTATACCACGCATACACTTCAAACGTATTAAAGGGCGACACTTCATTGCTAGGTAATAGCGTTTGCAGATGTCTACGTATCGTAGCAATAGGGTTCGAATGCTTCTTAAAACGAGATATAGCATCTCATTTCTATGTTTCATTATAAGATATAATATTCATTGCGAAGTGTCATGTATACCTTGCATACAATTCAAATGAATGTAAATGCGACACTTCCTTGCTAGGAAATAGCGTTGGCAGATGTCTACATATCGAAGCAATAGGGTTCTAATGTTTCTTAAAACGAGATATAGCACCTCATTTCAGTTTTAGGATAAGATATAATTTCATTGCGGAGTGTCATGTATACTTCGTATTCACTTCAAATGAATGTAAATGCGACACTTCCTTGCTGGGCAGTAGCATTTGCAGACGTCTACGTACCGAAGCAATAGAGTTCTAATGCTTCTTAAAACGCCATATCGCATCTCATTTCTACGTTTTATGATAAGATATACTATTCATTGTGGAGTATTATGTATTCCTGGTATTCACTTCAAAAGAATGTCAATGCGACTCTTCCTTTCTAGGAAATAGCGCTGGCAGGGGTCTACGTATCGTAGCATTAGAGTTCTAATGCTACTAAAAGCGCGATATCGCATCGCATTTCTATGTCTCATGATAAGCAATAATATTCATTGTGTAGTGTTATGTATACCTCGTATTCACTTCAAAAGAATGTAAATGCGACACTTCCTTGCTAGGAAATAGCGTTTGTAGATGTCTTCGTATCGAAGGAATAGAGTTCTAGTGCTCCATAAAACGAGATATCTCATCTCATTTCGATGTTTCATGATAAGATATAATATTCATTGCGGTGTTATGTATACCTCGCACACACATCAAATGAATTTAAATGCGACACTTCCTTTCTAGAATATTACGTTTCCAGCTGCCTACGCATCGAAGCAATAGAGTTCTAATGCTTCTGAAAACGCGATATCGCATCTCATTTCAATGTTTCATGTTAAGATATAATATTCATTACGAAGTGTTATGTTTTCCTCGTCTACACTACAAATGAATGTAAATGCGACACTTCCATGCTTGAAAATAACGTTTGCACATGTCTACGTACCGAGGCCATAGAGTTCTAATGCTTCTTAAAACGCGATATCGCATCCCATTTCTATGATTCACGATATGATATAATATTCATTACGAAGTGTTATGTATTCCTCGTCTACACTTCAAATGAATGTAAATGCGACACTTCCTTGCTAGAAAATAACGTTTGCAGATGTCTACGTATCGAAGCAGTAGAGTTCTAATGCTTCTTAAAACTTGATATCGCATCTCATTTCTATGCTTCACAGTAAGATATAATATTCATTGCGAAGTGTCATGTATACCTCGTATCCACTTCAAAAGAATGTAAATGCGACACTTCCTTCCTAGGAAATAGCGTTTGCAGATATCTACGTATCGTAGCATTAGAGTTCTAATGCTTCTTAAAACGAGATATCGTAACTCATTTCTATATTTCATTATAAGATATAATATTCATTGCGAAGTGTCATGTATACCTCGCATACACTTCAAATGAATGTAGATGCGACACTTCGTTGCTAGGATATAGCGATGGCAAATGTCTACGTATCGAAGCAAAAAAGTACTAATGCTTCTTAAGACGAGATATCGCATTTCATTTCTATGTTTCACGAAAGGATATAATATCCTTTGCGAAGTGTCATGTATACCTCGCATTCACATCAAAAGAATGTAAATGCGACACATCCATGCAAGGAAATAGCGATTGCAGATGTCTACGTATCGTAGCAATAGAGTTCTTATGCTTCTTAAATCGTGATATCGCAACTCACATCTATGATTCATGATAAGAGATAATATTCATTGCGAAGTGTCATGTATACCTCGTATTCACTTCAAAAGAATGTAAATGCGACACATCGTTTCTAGGAAATAGCATTTGCAGGTGTCTACGTATCGTAGCAATATAGTTCTAATGCTTCTTAAAGCGCGATATCGCATATCATTTCTATGTTTCGTTATATGGTAAAAAATTCATTGTGGATTGTTATGTATACCTTGTATTCACTTCAATGGAATGTAAAGGCGACACTAGCTTGCTATTGAATAGCGTTTCCAGATGCCTAGGCATCGGAGCAATAGAGTTCTAATGCTTCCTAAATCGCGATATCGCATCTCATTTCTATGTTTCATGACAAGGTATTATTTTCATTGCGAAGTGTTATGCATACCTCGCAAACATTTCAAATGAATGTAAATGCGACACTTCCTTGCTAGGAAATAGCATTTGCAGGTGTCTGCGTTTCGAAGCAATAGAGTTCTAATGCTTCTTAAATCGCGAAATCGCATCCCATTTCTGTTTTGTGATAAGATGTAATATTCATTGTGGAGTGTTATGTATACCTCGTATTCACTTCAAAAAAATGTAAATGCGACACTTGCTTTCTGTTAACTGTCGTTCCCAGATATCTACGTTTCGCAGCAATAGGGTTCGAATGCTTTTTAAATCGCGATGTCGCATCTCAATCCTATGTTTCATGATAAGATATAATATTCATTGTGGTGTGTGATGTACATCTCGTATTCACATCAAAAGAATGTAAATGCGACACTTCCTTGCTAGGAAATAGCGTTTGCAGATATCTGCTTATCGTAGCAATAGATTTCTAACGCTTCTTAAAGCGCGATATCGCATCTCATTTCTATGTTTCATGATAAGATATAATATTCATTGCGAAGTGTTATATACTCCTAATATTCACTTCAAATGAATGTAAGTGCGACACTTCCCTGCTAGGAAGAAGCGTTTCCAGATGTCTACGTATCGAAGCAGCAGAGTTCTAATGCTTCTTAAAACAAGATATCGCAACTCATTTCTATGTTTAATGATGAGATATAATATTCATTGCGAAGTGTCATGTATACCTCGTATTTACTTCTAAAGAACGTAAATGCGACAATTCCTTGCCAGGAAATAGCGATTGCAGATGTCTACGTATCGTAGCAATAGTGTTCTAATGCTTCTTAAAACGCGATATCGCATCTCATTTCTATATCTCACGATAAGATATAATATTCATTGCGAAGTGTCACTTATACCTCGCATACACTTCAAATGAATGTAAATGTGACATTTCCTTACTAGGAAGTAGCGTTTGCGGATGTCTCCGTATCGAAGGAATAGAGATCTAATACTTCTTAAGTCGCGATGTCGCATTTCATATCTATGTTTCATGATAAGATATAATATTCATTGCGAAGTGTCATGCATACCTCGTGACCACTTCAGAAGAATGTAAATGTGACACCTTCTTGCTAAGGAATAGCGTTTGCAGATGTCTACGTATCGTAGCAATAGGGTTCCAATGCTCCTTAAATCGCGATATCGCATCACATGTCTATGTTTCATGATAAGATACAATATTCATTACGAACTGTTATGTATCCCTCGTCTACACTTCAAAAGAATGTAAACTCTACACTTCCTTGCTAGGAAATAGCATTTGCAGATGTCTACGTATCGAAGAAATAGAGTTTTATGCTTCTTAAATCCCGATATCGCATCTCATTTCTATGTTTCATGATAAGATATAATATTCATTGTGGAGTGTTATGTATACCTCGTATTCACTTAAAAAGAATGTAATTGCGATACTTCCATGTTAGGAAATAGCGTTTGCAGATGTCTCCGTATCGAAGCAATAGAGATCTAATGCTTCTCAAATCGCGCTATCGCATTTCATTTCTATGTTTTGTGATAAAGTATATTATTCATTGTGGAGTGTTATGTATACCTAGTATTCACTTCAAAAGAATGTAAATGCGACACTTCCTTGCTAGCAAATAGCGTCTGCAGATATCTACGTATCGTAGCAATAGAGTTCCAATGCTTCTTAAAACGCGATATCGCATCTCATTTTTATGGTTCTTGATAAGATATAATATTCATTGTGGAGTGTTATGTATACCTCGTACTCTCTTCAGAGGAATGTAAAGGCGACACTTCCTCGCGATGGAAATACCGATTGCAGATGTCCACGTATCGCAGCTATAGAGTTCTGATGCTTGTTAAATCGCGATATCGCACTTCATTACTGTGTTTCGTGATAAGGTACAATATACGTCGTGGAGTGTTATGTATACCTCGTATTCACTTCAAAAGACTGCAATAGCTGCACATTCTTGCTAAGAAATAGCGTTTCCAGATGTCTACGTATCGCAACAATAGAGTTCTAATGCTTCTTAAAACGCGATATCGCATCTCATTTCTATGTGTCATGATGAGATATAATATTCATTGCGAAATGTCATGTATACCTCGCATTCACTTAAAAAGAATGTTAATGCGACACTTCCTTGCTGGGAAATCGCGTTTCCAGATGTCTACGTATCGAAACAATACAGTTCTAATGCTTCTTAAAACGAAATGTCGCATCTTATATCTATGTTTCATGATAAGATATAATATTCCTTGCGAAGTGTCATGTGCACCTGATATTCACTTCAAAAGAATGTAAAGGCGACACTTCCTTGCTAGGAAATAGCGTTTGCAGATGTCTACGTATCGTAGCAATAGAGATCTAATGCTTCTAAAAACGTGATATCGCATCTCATTTCTATGTCTCATGATAAGATATAATATTCCTTGCGAAGTGTGTTCTATGCCTCGCATACGCTTCGAATGAATGTAGATGCGACACTTTCTTGCTAGGAAATAGCGTTGGCAGATGTCTACGCATCGTAGCAATAGGGTTCTAATGTTTCTTAAAACGAGATATCGCAACTCATTTCTATGTTTCATGATAAGATATAATGTTCATTGTGGAGTGTTGTGTATACCTCGTATTCACTTCAAAAGAATGTAAATGCGACACTTCCTGGCTGGGAAATAGCGTCTGCCGATGTCTACGGATCGTAGCAATAGAGTTCTAATTCTTCTTAAAACGCGACATCGCATCTCATTTCAATGTTTCATGATAAGATATAATATTCATTGTGGAGTATTATGTATTCCTGGTATTCACTTCAGAAGAATGTCAATGCGACTCTTCCTTTCTAGGGAATAGCGCTGGCAGGTGTCTACGTATCGTAGCATTAGAGTTCCAATGCTACTAATAACGCGATATCGCATCTCATTGCTATGTTTCATGATATGATATAATATTCATTGCAAAGTGTCATGTATACCACGCATGCACTACAAATGAATGTATATGCTACACTTCCTTGCTAGGAAATAGCGTTTGCAGATGTCTACGTGTCGAAGCAATAGAGTTCTACTGCTTCTTAAAACGCGATATCGCATCTCATTTCTATGTTTCATGCTAAGATGTAATATTCATTGCGAAGTGTCACCTATACCTCGCATACACTTCAAATGAATGTAAATGCGGCACTTCCTTGCTAGGAAATGGCGTTTGCAGATGTCTACGTATCGTAGCAATAGAGTTCTAATGCTTCCTAAAAAGTGATAGAGTATCTCATTTCTATGTTTCATGATGAGATATAATATTCATTGTGAAGTGTTATGTATATCTCGTATTCACTTCAAACGAACGTATATGCGACACTTCCTTGCTGGGCAGTAGCGTCTGCAGATGTCTACGTATCGTAGCAATAGAGTTCTACTGCTTCTTAAAACGCGATATCGCATCTCATTTCTATGTTTCATGCTAAGATGTAATATTCATTGCGAAGTGTCACCTATACCTCGCATACACTTCAAATGAATGTAAATGCGACACTTCCTTGCTAGGAAATGGCGTTTGCAGATGTCTACGTATCGTAGCATTAGAGTTCTAATGCTTCCAAAAACGAGATATCGTAACTCATTTCTATGTATCATAATAAGATATAATATTCATTGCTAAGTGTTATGTATACCTCGTATTCACTTCAAAAGAATGTGAATGAGAAACTTCCTTGCTAGGAAGTAGGGTTTCCAGATGTCTAGGTATCGAAACAATAGAGTTCTAATGCATCTTAAAACGAGATGCCGCATCTCACTTCTGTTTCCTCATAATATATAATATTCATTGCGAAATGTCATGTATATCTCGTATTCACTTCAAAAGAATGTGAATGCGAAACTTCCTTGCGGGGAAGTAGCGTTTGCAAATGTCTACGTATCGAAGCAATAGGGTTCTAGAGCTTCTTAAAACGCGATGTCGTTCCTCATTTCTATGTTTCATGATAAGATATAACATTCATTGCAAGTGTCACCTATACCTCGCATACACTTCAAATGAATGTAAATGCGACACTTCCTTGCTAGGAAGTAGCGTTTGCAGATGTCTACGTATCGAAGCAATAGAGTTCTAATGCGTCATAAAACGAGAAATCGCATCACATTTCTATGTTTCGTGATAAGATATAATATTCATTGTGGAGTGTTATGTATACCTCGTATTCACTTCAAACGAACGTATTTGGGACACGCCCTTGATAGGCAATAGCGACAGCAGATGTCTACGTATCGTAGCAATAGAGATCTAATGCTTCTAAAAACGTGATATCGCATCTCATTTCTATGTTTCATGATAAGATATAATATTCCTTGCGAAGTGTGTTCTATACCTCGCATACGCTTCGAATGAATGTAGATGCGACACTTTCTTGCTAGGAAATAGCGTTGGCAGATGTCTACGCATCGTAGCAATAGGGTTCTAATGTTTCTTAAAACGAGATATCGCATCTCATTTCTATGTTTCATGATAAGATATAATGTTCATTGTGGAGTGTTGTGTATACCTCGTATTCACTTCAAAAGAAAGTAAATGCGACACTTCCTGGCTGGGAAATAGCGTCTGCAGATGTCTACGGATCGTAGCAATAGAGTTCTAATTCTTCTTAAAACGCGACATCGCATCTCATTTCAATGTTTCATGATAAGATATAATATTCATTGTGGAGTATTATGTATTCCTGGTATTCACTTCATAAGAATGTCAATGCGACTCTTCCTTTCTAGGGAATAGCGCTGGCAGGTGTCTACGTATCGTAGCATTAGAGTTCCAATGCTACTAATAACGCGATATCGCATCTCATTGCTATGTTTCATGATAAGATATAATATTCATTGCAAAGTGTCATGTATACCACGCATGCACTACAAATGAATGTATATGCTACACTTCCTTGCTAGGAAATAGCGTTTGCAGATGTCTACGTGTCGAAGCAATAGAGTTCTAGTGCTTCTTAAATCGCGATATCGCATATCATTTCTATGCTTCATGATAAGATATATTATTCATTGCGCAGTGTTATGTATATCTCGTCTACACTTCAAATGAATGTAAATGCGGCACTTCCTTGTAGGAAATAGCGTTTGCAGATGTCTACGTATCGAAGCAATAGAGTTCTACTGCTTCTTGAATCGCGATATCGCATCTCATTTCTACGTTTCGTGATAAGATATCATATTCATTGCGAAGTGTCATGTATACCTCGTACTCTCTTCAAAAGAATGTAAGTGCGCCATATCCTTGCTAGGAAATAGCGTTTCCAGATGTCTGTGTATCGAAACAATAGAGTTCAAATGCTCCTTGAAACGAGATGTCGCATCTCATTTCTATGTTTCATGATAAGATATAATATTCATTGCGAAGTGCCATGTATACCTCGTAGTCACATCAGAAGAATGTAAATGCGACTCTTCCTTGCTAGGAAATAGCGTTTCCAGATATCTACGTATCGTAGCAATAGAGTTCTAATGCTTCCTAAAAAGTGATAGTGTATATCATTTCTATGTTTCATGATGAGATATAATATTCATTGTGGAGTGTTATGTATATCTCGTATTCACTTCAAACGAACGTATATGCGACACTTCCTTGCTGGGCAGTAGCGTCTGCAGATATCTACGTATCGTAGCAATAGAGTTCTACTGCTTCTTAAAACGCGATATCGCATCTCATTTCTATGTTTCATGCTAAGATGTAATATTCATTGCGAAGTGTCACCTATACCTCGCATACACTTCAAATGAATGTAAATGCGACACTTCCTTGCTAGGAAATGGCGTTTGCAGATGTCTACGTGTCGAAGCAATGGAGTTCTAGTGCTTCTTAAATCGCGATATCGCATATCATTTCTATGCTTCATGATAAGATATATTATTCATTGCGCAGTGTTATGTATATCTCGTCTACACTTCAAATGAATGTAAATGCGGCACTTCCTTGTAGGAAATAGCGTTTGCAGATGTCTACGTATCGAAGCAATAGAGTTCTACTGCTTCTTAAATCGCGCTATCGCATCTCATTTCTACGTTTCGTGATAAGATATCATATTCATTGCGAAGTGTCATGTATACCTCGTACTCTCTTCAAAAGAATGTAAGTGCGCCATATCCTTGCTAGGAAATAGCGTTTCCAGATGTCTGTGTATCGAAACAATAGAGTTCAAATGCTCCTTGAAACGAGATGTCGCATCTCATTTCTATGTTTCATGATAAGATATAATATTCATTGCGAAGTGCCATGTATACCTCGTAGTCACATCAGAAGAATGTAAATGCGACTCTTCCTTGCTAGGAAATAGCGTTTCCAGATATCTACGTATCGTAGCAATAGATTTCTAATGCTTCTTAAAACGCGATATCGCACCACATTTCTATGTTTCATGATAAGATATAATATTCATTGCGATGTGTCATGTATACCTTGTACTCACTTCAAAAGAATGTAAATGCGACACTTCCTTGCTAGGAAATAGCGTTTGCAGATGCCTACGTATCGTAGCAATAGAGTTCTAAAGCTTCTTAAAACGCGATATCGCATCTCATTTCTACGATTCATGATAAGATATAATATTCATTGCGAAGTATAATGTATACCTCGTATTCACTTCAAAAGATTGTAAATGCGACACTTCCTTCCTAGGAAATAGCGTCTTCAGATATCTACGTATCGTAGCAAAAGAGTTCTAATGCTTCTTATAATGCGATATCGCATCTCATTTCTATGTTTCCTGATAAGATATAATATTCATTGCGAAGTGTCATGTATACCTCGTATTTACTTCAAAAGAACGTAGATGCAACAATTCCTTGCTAGGAAATAGCGATTGCAGATGTCTACGTATCGCAGTAATGGTGTTCTAATGCTCCTCAAATCGCGACATAGCATCTCATTTCGATGTCTCACTATAAGATATAATATTAATTGTGCGGTGTTATGTATACCTCGTATTCACCTCAAATGAATGTAAATGCTACTCTTCCTTGCTAGGAAATAGCGTTGGCAGATGTCTACGTATTGAAGTAATAGAGATCTATTGCTTCTTAAATAGCGATATCGCATCTCATTTCTATGTTTCATGATAAGATATAATATTCGATGTGGAGTGTTATGTATACCTCATATTCACTTCAAAAGAATATGAATGCGACGCTTCCTTGCTAGGAAATAGCGTTTCCAGATATCTACGTATCGTAGGAATATAGGTCTAATGCTTCTTAAAACGCGATATCGCATATCATACCTGTGTCTCATGATAAGATATAATATTCATTGCGAATTGTCATGTATACCTCATATTCATATAATATTCAATGCGGAGTGTCATGTATACCTCATATTCACTTGAAAGGAATGTAAATGCGGCACTTCCTTGCTAGCAAATAACGTTTCCAGACATCTACGAATCGTAACAATAGAGTTCTAATGCTTCTTAGAGCGCGATATCGCTTCCCATTTCTATGTTTCATGATAAGATATAATATTCATTGCGAAGTGTCATGAGTACCTCGCATACACTTCAAATGAATGTAAATGCGACACTTCCTTGCTAGGAAATAGCGGTGGCAGATGTCTACGTATCGTAGCAATATAGTAATAATGCATCTTAAAACGAGATATCGCATCTCACTTCTATGTTTCATGTTAAGAGATGGTATTCATTGCAAAGTGTCATGTACACCTCGTATTCACTTCAAAAGAATGTAAATGCGACACTTCATTGTCAGGAATTAGCGTTTGCAGATGTCTCCGTTTCGAAGCAATAGAGTTCTAATGCTTCTTAGAACGAGATGTCGCATCTGATTTCTATGTTTCATGATAAGATATAATATTAATTGCGAAGTATCATGTATACTTCGTATTCACTTCAAAAGAATGTAAATCCGCCACTTCCCTGCTATTATATAGCGTTTGCAGATGACTACACACTGTAGCAATAGAGTTCTAAAGCTTCTTAAAACAAGATATCGCACCTCATTTCCATGTTTCATGATAAGATATATTATTCATTTCGAAGTGTCATGTATACATCGTATTCACTTCAAAAGAATGTAATGCGACACTTCCATGCTAGGATATAGCGTTCGCAGATGTCTACGTATCGAAGCAATAGGGTTCTAATGCTTCCTAAACCCCAAATCGCTCCCCATTTATATGCTTAATGATAAGATATAACATTCATTGTGGAGTGTTATGTATACCTCGTATTCACTTCAAAAGAATGTAAATGCGACACTTCCTTCCTTGGAAATAGCGTTTGCAGATGTCTACGTATCGTAGCAACAGAGTTCTAATGCTACTTAAAACACGATATAGCATCTCCTTCCTATGTTTCATGATAAGATATAATATTCATTGCGAGGTGTCATGTGCACCTCCTATTCTCTTCAAGTGAATGTAAATGCAACACTTCCTTCCTACGAAATAGCATCTGCAGATATCTACGTATCGTAGCAGTAGAGTTCTAATGTTTCTTAAAGCGATATATAGCATCTCATTTCTATGTTTTAGGATAAGATATAATATTCATTGCGGATTGTCATGAACACTTCGTATTCACTTCAAAAGAATGTAAATGCGACACTTCCTTGCTAGGAAGTAGCGTTTGTAGATGTCTACGTATCGAAGCAATAGAGTTCTAATACTTCTAAAGCGCGATATCGCATCTCATATCTATGTTTCGTGATAAGATATAATATTCATTGCGAAGTGTCATGAATACCCTGGATACACATCAAGTGAATGTAAATGCGACACTTCCATGCTAGGAAATAGCGTCTGCAGATATCTACGTATCGAAGCAATAGAGTTGTAATGCTTCTTAAAACGCGATATCGCATTTCATATCTGTGTTTCATGCTAAGATATAATATTCATTGCGAAGTGTTATGTATTTCTCGTCTACACTTCAAATGAATGTAAATACGTCAGTTCCTTGCTAGGAAATAGCGTTTGTAGATGTCTCCGTATCGAAGCAATAGAGTTCTAATACTTCTAAAACGCGATATCGCATCTCATATCTATGTTTCGTGATAAGATATAATATTCATTGCGAAGTGTCATGAATACCCTGGATACACATCACATGAATGTAATTGCGACACTTCCATGCTAGGAAATAGCGTCTGCAGATATCTACGTAACGTAGCAATGGAGTTCTATTGCTTCTGAAAACGTGATATCGTATCTCATTTCTATGTTTCATGATAAGATATAATATTCATTGCGAAGTGTCATGTATACCTCGTATTCACTTCAAAAGAATGTAAACCCGACACTTCCTTCCTAGACAATTACGTTTCCAGATATCTACGTATCGAAGCAATAGATTTCTAATGCTTCTTAAAACGCGCTATCGCATCTCATTTCTATGTTTCATGATATGATATAATATTCATTGCGATGTGTCATGTATACCTCGCACACACTTCAAATGAATGTAAACCCGACACTTCCTTCCTAGACAATTACGTTTCCAGATGTCTACGTATCGAAGCAATAGATTTCTAATGCTTCTTAAAACGCGATATCGCATCTCATTTTTATGTTTCATGATAAGATATAATATTCATTACGAAGTGTTATGTATTCCTCGTCTGCACTTCAAATGAATGTAAATGCGACACTTCCTTGCTTGGAAATAGCGTTTGCAGATGTCTACGTATCGTAGCAATAGGGTTCTAATGCTTCTTAAAACGCGATATCGCACCTTATTTCTATGTTTCATGATAACATATAATATTCATTGCGAAGTGTTATGTACACCTCGCATACACTTCAAATGAATATAAATGCGACACTTCCTTGCTAGGAAATAGCGATTGCTGATTTCTACGTATCGAAGCAATAGAGTTCTAATGCTTCTTGAAAGGGGATGTCACATCTCGTTTCTATGTTTCATGATAAGATATAGTATTCATTGCGAAGAATCACTTATACCTCGCATACACTTCAGAAGAATGTAAATGCGACACTTCCTTGCTAGGAAACAGCGTCTGCAGATGTCTACGCATCGTAGCAATAGAGTTCTAAATCTTCTTAAAACGCGATATCACATCACATTTCTACGTTTCATGATAGGACATAATATTCATAGCGAAGATTCACGTATTCCTCGTATTCACTTCAAATGGATGTAAATGCGGCACTTCCTTCCTAGGAAATAGCGCCTGCGGATATCTACGTATCGTAGCAATAGAGTTATAATTCTTCGTAAAACGAGATATCGCTTCACATTTCTATGTTTCATGATAATATGTAATTTTCATTGCGAAGTGTCATGTATACCTCGCAAACACTTCAAATGGATGTAAATGCGACACTTCCTTGCAGGAAATAGCGTTTTGCAGATGTCTACGTATCGAAGCAGTAGAGTTCTAGTGCATCTTAAAACTTGATATCGCATCACATTTCTATGTCTTACGATAAGATATAATATTTATTGCGATGTGTTATGTGTTTCTCGTCTACACTTCAATTGAATGTAAATGCGACACTTCCTTTCTAGGAAAATACGTTTCCAGATGTCTACGTATCGAAGCAATAGAGTATTAATGCCTCTTAAAACGCGATATCGCATCTCATTGCTACGTTGCATGATAAGATATAATATTCATAGCGAAGTGTCATGTATACCTCGCATAAACTTCAAACGAATGTAAATGCGACACATCCTTGCTAGGATATAGCGCTTGCAGATGTCTACGTATCGATGCAATAGGGATCTAATGCTTCTTAAATCGCGATATCGCATCTCATTCCTATGTTTAATGATAAGATATAATACTCATAGTGCAGTGTTATATATACCTCGTATTCACTTCAAATGAACGAAAATGCGACACTTCCTTGCAAGGAAATAGTATTTGCAGTTGTCTACGTATCGAAGCAATAGATTTCTAAAGCTTCTTAAAAGGGGATATCGCGTCTCATTTCTATGTCTCATGATAAGATATAATATTCGTTGCGAAGTGTTATGTATTTCTCGTCTACACATCAAATGAATGTAAATACGACAGTTCCTTGCTAGAAAATAGCGTTTGTAGATGTCTACGTATCGAAGCAATAGTGTTCTAATGCTTCTTAAAACGCGATATCGCATCTCATTTCAATGTTTCGTGATAAGATATAATATTCATTGCGAAGTGTTATGTATTTCTCGTCTACACTTCAAATGAATGTAAATACGTCAGTTCCTTGCTAGGAAATAGCGTTTGTAGATGTCTCCGTATCGAAGCAATAGAGTTCTAATACTTCTAAAACGCGATATCGCATCTCATATCTATGTTTCGTGATAAGATATAATATTCATTGCGAAGTGTCATGAATACCCTGGATACACATCACATGAATGTAATTGCGACACTTCCATGCTAGGAAATAGCGTCTGCAGATATCTACGTAACGTAGCAATGGAGTTCTATTGCTTCTGAAAACGTGATATCGTATCTCATTTCTATGTTTCATGATAAGATATAATATTCATTGCGAAGTTTCATGTATTTCTCGTATTCACTTCAAATGAATGTAAATGCGACACTTCCATGCTAGGAAATAGCGATTGCAGATGTCTACGTATCGTAGCAAGCGTATTATAATGCTTCTTAAAACAAGATATCGCATCTCATTTCTATATTTCATGATAACATATAATATTCATCGCGAAGTGTTATGTATACCTCGCATACACTTCAAATGAACGTAAATGCGGCACTACCTTGCTAGGAAATAGCGATTGCAGATGCCTACGTATCGAAGCATTAGAGTTCTAATGCTTCTTGGAACGGGATATCGCATCTCATTTCTATGTTACATGATAAGATATAATATTAATTGCGAAGTGCCATGTATACCTTGTATTCACGTCAGAAGAATGTAAATGCGACACTTCCTTGCTAGGAAATAACGTTTGCAGATGTCTACGTATCGTAGCAATAGAGTTCTAATGCTTCTTAAAACTGGATGTCACATCTCGTTTCTATGTTACATGATAAGATATAGTATTCATTGCGAAGAATCACTTATACCTCGCATACACTTCAGAAGAATGTAAATGCGACACTTCCTTGCTAGGAAACAGCGTCTGCAGATGTCTACGCATCGTAGCAATAGAGTTCTAAATCTTCTTAAAACGCGATATCACATCACATTTCTACGTTTCATGATAGGACATAATATTCATAGCGAAGATTCACGTATTCCTCGTATTCACTTCAAATGGATGCAAATGCGGCACTTCCTTCCTAGGAAATAGCGTTTGCAGATGTCTATGTATCGTAGCAGTAGAGTTCTAATGCTTCTTAAATCGCGATATCGCATCTCATTTCTGTGTTTCATGATAAGATACAATATTCATTGTGCAGTGTTATGTATACCTCGTATTCACTTCAAAAGAATGTAAATACGACACTTCCCTGCTAGGAAATAGCGTTTGCAGATGTCTACGTATCGAAGCAATAGATTTCTAATGCTTCTTAAATCGCGACATCGCATTTCATTTCTATGTTTCATGAAAAGATATAATATTCATTGTGCAGTGTCATGTATACCTCGTATTCACTTCAAGAGAATGTAAATGCGACACTTTCTTCCTAGGAAATCGCGTTTGCAGATGTCTATGTATCGTAGCAGTAGAGTTCTAATGCTTCTTAAATCGCGATATCGCATCTCATTTCTGTGTTTCATGATAAGATACAATATTCATTGTGCAGTGTTATGTATACCTCGTATTCACTTCAAAAGAATGTAAATACGACACTTCCCTGCTAGGAAATAGCGTTTGCAGATGTCTACGTATCGAAGCAATAGATTTCTAATGCTTCTTAAATCGCGATATCGCATCTCATTTCTATGTTTCATGAAAAGATATAATATTCATTGTGCAGTGTCATGTATACCTCGTATTCACTTCAAGAGAATGTAAATGCGACACTTTCTTCCTAGGAAATCGCGTTTGCAGATGTCTATGTATCGTAGCAGTAGAGTTCTAATGCTTCTTAAATCGCGATATCGCATCTCATTTCTGTGTTTCATGATAAGATACAATATTCATTGTGCAGTGTTATGTATACCTAGTATTCACTTCAAAAGAATGTAAATACGACACTTCCCTGCTAGGAAATAGCGTTTGCAGATGTCTACGTATCGAAGCAATAGAATTCTAATCCTTTTTAAATCGTCCTATCGCATTTCGTTTCTATGTTTCATGATAAGATATAATATTCATTGCGAAGTGTCATGTATACATCGTATTCACTACAAAAGAATGAAAATGCGACAATTCCTTGTTAGGAAATAGCGTCTGCAGATGTCTACGTATCGTAGAAATAGAGTTCTAATTCTTCTTAAAACGCGATATCGCATCTCATTTGTATGTTTCATGATAAGATACAATATTCATTGCGTAGTGTCATGTATACCTCGTATTCCCTTCAAAACAATGTAAATGCGACACTTGCTTGCTAGGAAATAGCGTTTGCAGATGTCTACGTATCGAAGCAATAGATTTCTAATGCTTCTTAAATCGCGATATCGTATCTCATTTCTATGTTTCATGAAAAGATATAATATTCATTGTGCAGTGTTATGTATACCTCGTATTCACTTCAAAAGAATGATAATGCGTCACTTCCCTGCTAGGCAATAGCGTTTGCAGATGTCTATGTCTCGTAGCAAAAGGGTTCTAATTCTTCTTAAAACGCGATATCGCATCTCATTTCTATGTTTCATGATAAGATACAATATTCATTGCGAAGTGTCATGTATACCTCGTATTCACTTCAAAAACAATGTAAATGCGACACTTCCTTGCTAGGAAATAGCGTTTGCAGATGTCTACGTATCGTAGTACTAATGTTCTATCGCTTCTCAAAACGCGATATCGCATCTCATCTCTATGTTTGATGATAATATATAATAATCATTGCGAAGTGTCATGTTTACCTTGCGTACACTTCGAATGAATGTAAATGCGACACTCCCTTGCTAGGAAATAGCGTCTGCAGATGTCTACGTATCGTAGCAATAGAGTTCTAATGCTTCCCAAAACGCGACATCGCATCTCATTTCTAGGTTTCATGATAAGATACAATATTAATTGCCAAGTGTCCTGTATACCTCGTATTCACTTCAAAAGATTGTAAATGCTACACTTCCTTGCTAGGAAATAGCGTTTGCAGGTGTCTACGTATCGAAGCAATAGAGTTCTAATGCTGCTTAAATCGCGATATCGCATCCCATTTCTATGTTTCATGATAAGATATAATATTCATTGTGCAGTGATATGTATATCTCGTCTACACTTCAAAAGAATGTAAATGCGACACTTCCTTGTTAGGAAATAGCGTTTCCAGATGTCTACGCATCGAAGCAATAGAGTTCTAATGCTTCTTGATACGCAATATCGCATCTCATTTCTATGATTCATGATGAGATATGATACTCGTTGCGAAGTGTTATGTATTCCTCGTCTACACTTCAAATGAATGTAAATGCGACACTTCCTTGCTAGGAAATAGCGTTTCCAGATATCTACGCATCGAAGCAATAGTGTTCTACTGCTTCTCAATTCGCGATATCGCATCTCATTCCTATTTTTCATGATAAGTTATAATATTCATTGTGCAGTGTTATGTATATCTCGTCTACGCTTCAAATGAATGTAAATGCGAAACTTGCTTGGAGGGAAATAGAGTTTGCAGATGTCTAAGTCTCGAAGCAATAGAGTTCTAATACTCCTTAAATCGCCATATCGCATCTCATTTCGATGTTTCATGATAAGATATAATATTCATTGCGAAGTGACATGCATACCTCGTATTCACTTCAAAAGAATGTAAATGCGACACTTCCTTGCTAGGAAGTAGCGTTTGCACATGTCTACGTATCGATGCAATAGAGATCTAATGCTTCTCAAAACGCGATATCGCATCTTATTTCTATGTTTCATGATAAGATATAATATTCATTTCGAAGTGTCATGTATACCTCGCATACACTTAATATGAATGTAAATGCAACACTTCCTTGCTATGAAGTGGCGTTTGCAGATGTCTACATATCGAAGCAATAGGGTTCTAATGCTTCTTAAAAAGAGATATCGCATCTCATTCCTATATACCATGATAAGATGTAATATTCATTGCGAAGTGTCATGTATACCTCGCATACACTTCAAATGAATGTAAATGCGGCACATCCTTGCTAGGAAATAGCGTCTGTATATATCTACGTATCGAAGCAATAGAGTTCTAATGCTTCTTAAAAAGCGATATCGCATCTCACTTCTATGTTTCATGATAAGATATAATATTCATTGCGAAGTGTGATGTATACCTCGTATTAACTTCAAAAGAATGTAAACGCGACACTTCCATGCTAGGAAATAGCGTTTGCAGATGTCTACGTATCGTAGCAGTAGAGTTCTAATGCTTCTTAAAACGAGATGTCGCATCACATTTCTATGTATCATGATAAGATATAATATTCATTGCGAAGTGTCATGTACACCTCGTGTTCACTTCAAAAGAGTGTAAATGCGACACTTCCATGCTAGGAAATAGCGTTTGCAGGTGTCTACGTATCGCAGCAATAGTGTTCCAATGCTTCCTAAAACGCGATATCGCATATCGTTTCTATGTTTCATGATAAGATATAATATTCACTGCGTAGTGTCATGTATACCACGTATTCACTTCAAATGAATGTAAATGCGACACTTCCTTGCTAGGAAATAGCGTTTGCAGATGACTACGTATCGAAGCAACAGGGTTTTAATGCTACTTAAAACGTGATATCGCATCACATTTCTATGTTTCACGGTAAGATATATTATGCATTGAGCAGTGTCATGTATACCTCGCATTCGCTTCAGAAGAATGTAAATGCGACACTTCCTTGCTAGGAAATAGCGTTGGCACATGTCTCCGTATCGAAGCAATAAAGTTCTAATGCTTCTTAAATCGCCATATCGCATTTCATTTCTATGTTTCATGGTAAGATATAATATTCATTGTGTAGTGATATGTATACCTCGTATTCACTTCAAAAGAATGTTAATGCGACACATCCTTGCTAGGAAATAATGTTTGCAGATGTCTACGTACCGTAGCATTAGAGTTCTAATGCTCCTTAAATCGCGATATCGCATCTAATTTCTATGTTTCATGATAAGATATAATATTCATTGTGCAGTGATATGTATATCTCGTCTACACTTCAAAAGAATGTAAATGCGACACTTCCTTGATAGGAAATAGCGTTTCCAGATGTCTACGCATCGAAGCAATAGAGTTCCAATGCTTCTCAAAACGCGATATCGCATCTTATTTCTATGTTTCATGATAAGATATAATATTCATTTCGAAGTGTCATGTATACCTCGCATACACTTAATATGAATGTAAATGCAACACTTCCTTGCTATGAAGTGGCGTTTGCAGATGTCTACATATCGAAGCAATAGGGTTCTAATGCTTCTTAAAAAGAGATATCGCATCTCATTCCTATATACCATGATAAGATGTAATATTCATTGCGAAGTGTCATGTATACCTCGCATACACTTCAAATGAATGTAAATGCGGCACATCCTTGCTAGGAAATAGCGTCTGTATATATCTACGTATCGAAGCAATAGAGTTCTAATGCTTCTTAAAACGAGATGTCGCATCACATTTCTATGTATCATGATAAGATATAATATTCATTGCGAAGTGTCATGTACACCTCGTGTTCACTTCAAAAGAGTGTAAATGCGACACTTCCATGCTAGGAAATAGCGTTTGCAGGTGTCTACGTATCGCAGCAATAGTGTTCCAATGCTTCCTAAAACGCGATATCGCATATCGTTTCTATGTTTCATGATAAGAAATAATATTCACTGCGTAGTGTCATGTATACCACGTATTCACTTCAGAAGAATGTAAATGCGACACTTCCCTGAAATTACATAGTGTTTGCAGATTTCTACGTATCGTAGCAATAGAGTTCTAAAGCTTCATAATACAAGATATTGCATCTCAGTTATATGTTTCGTTATAAGATCTAATATCCATTGTGGAGTGCTATGTATACCTCGTATTCACTTCAAAAGAATGTAAACGCGACACTACCTTGCTAGGAAATAGCGTCTGCAGATGTCTCGGGATCGAAGCAATAGAGCTCTAATGCCTCTTAAAACGCGATATAGCATCACATTTCTACGTTTCATGATAAGATATAATATTCATTGCGAAGTGTCATGTATACCTCGTATTCACATCAAAAGAATGTAAATGCGACACTTCCTTCCTAGGAAATAGCGTCTGCAGATGTCTCGGCATCGAAGCAATGGAGTTCTAATGCTTCTTAAAAAGCGATATCGCATCTCACTTCTATGTTTCATGATAAGATATAATATTCATTGCGAAGTGTGATGTATACCTCGTATTAACTTCAAAAGAATGTAAACGCGACACTTCCATGCTAGGAAATAGCGTTTGCAGATGTCTACGTATCGTAGCAGTAGAGTTCTAATGCTTCTTAAAACGAGATGTCGCATCACATTTCTATGTATCATGATAAGATATAATATTCATTGCGAAGTGTCATGTACACCTCGTGTTCACTTCAAAAGAGTGTAAATGCGACACTTCCATGCTAGGAAATAGCGTTTGCAGGTGTCTACGTATCGCAGCAATAGTGTTCCAATGCTTCCTAAAACGCGATATCCCATATCGTTTCTATGTTTCATGATAAGATATAATATTCACTGCGTAGTGTCATGTATACCACGTATTCACTTCAAATGAATGTAAATGCGACACTTCCTTGCTAGGAAATAGCGTTTGCAGATGACTACGTATCGAAGCAACAGGGTTTTAATGCTACTTAAAACGTGATATCGCATCACATTTCTATGTTTCACGGTAAGATATATTATGCATTGAGCAGTGTCATGTATACCTCGCATTCGCTTCAGAAGAATGTAAATGCGACACTTCCTTGCTAGGAAATAGCGTTGGCACATGTCTCCGTATCGAAGCAATAAAGTTCTAATGCTTCTTAAATCGCCATATCGCATTTCATTTCTATGTTTCATGGTAAGATATAATATTCATTGTGTAGTGATATGTATACCTCGTATTCACTTCAAAAGAATGTTAATGCGACACATCCTTGCTAGGAAATAATGTTTGCAGATGTCTACGTACCGTAGCATTAGAGTTCTAATGCTCCTTAAATCGCGATATCGCATCTAATTTCTATGTTTCATGATAAGATATAATATTCATTGTGCAGTGATATGTATATCTCGTCTACACTTCAAAAGAATGTAAATGCGACACTTCCTTGATAGGAAATAGCGTTTCCAGATGTCTACGCATCGAAGCAATAGAGTTCTAATGCTTCCAAAACCGCGATATCGCATCTCATTTCTATGTTTTATGATAAGATGAAATAGTCACTGCGAAGTGTCATGTATACATCGTATTCACTTCAAAAGAATGTAAATGCGACACTTCCTTGCTAGGAAGTAGCGTTTGCAGATGTCTACGTATCGTAGCATTAGAGTTCTAATGCTTCTGAATACGCGATATCGCATCTCATTTCTATGTTTCATGATAGTATATAATATCCATTGCGAAGTGTGATGCATACCTCATATTCACTTCAAAAGAATACGAATGCGATGCTTCCTTGCTAGGAAATAGCGTTTCCAGATATCTACGTATCGTAGCAATATAGGTCTAATGCTTCTTAAAACGCCATATCGCATCTCATTCCTATGTCTCATGATAAGATATAATATTCATTGCGAATTGTCATGTATACCTCATATTCACTGCAAAAGAATGTAAATTCGGTACTTCCTTGCTAGGAAGTAGCGTTTGCAGATGTCTACGTATCGAAGCAATAGATTTCTAAAGCTTCTTATAACGCGATTTAGCACCTCATTTCTATGTCTCATGATAAGATATAATATTCATTGCGAAGTGTTATGTATTCACCGTCTGCACTTGAGATGTATGTAAATGCGGCACTTCCTTTCAAGGAAATTACGTTTCCAGATGTCTACGTATCGAAGCAATAGTGTTCTAATGCTTATAGAAACGGGATGTAGCATCTCATTTCTATGTTTCATGATAGGATATAATATTCATTGCGAAGTGTTATGTATCCCTCGTATTCACATCAAAAGAATGTAATTGCGACTCTTCCTTGCTAGGAAATAGAGTTTCCAGATGTCTACGTATCATAGCAATAGAGTTCTAATTCTCCTTAAATCGCGATATCGCATCTCACTTCTATGTATCATGATAAGATATAATATTCATTGCGAAGTGTTATGTATTCCTCGCCTACACTTCAAATGTATGTAAATGCGACACCTCCTTTCTAGGAAATTACTTTTCCAGATGTCTACGTATCGAAGCAATAGATTTCTAATGCTACTTAAAACGCGATATCGCATCTCATTTCTATGTCTCATGATAAATATATACTATTCATTGCGAAGTGTCATGTATACCTCATATTCACTGCAAAAGAATGTAAATGCGGAACTTCCTTGCTAGGAAATAGTGTTGGCAGATGTCTACGTATCGAAGCAATAGAGGTCCTATGCTTCTTAAATCGCAATATCGCATCTCATTTCTATGTTTCATTATAAGATATAATATTCATTGCGAGGTATCACTTATACCTCCCATAAACTTCAAATGAATGCAAATGCGACACTTCCTTGCTATTAAATAGCGTTTGCAAATGTCTACGTATCGTCCCAATAGATTTATAATGCCTTTTAAATCGCGATATCGCATCTCATTTCTACGTCTCATGACAAGATATAATAAACATTGTGGAGTGTTATGTATACCTCGTATTCACTTCAAAAGAATGTAAATGCGACTCTTCCTTGCTAGGAAATAGCGTTTGCACTTATCTACGTATCGTAGCAATAGATTTCAAATGCTTCTTAAAACGCCATAGCGCATCTCATTTCTATGTTTCAAGATAAGATATAATATTCTTTGCGAAGTGCCATGTGTACCTCGTATTCACTACAAAAGAATGAAAATTAGACACTTCCTTGCTAGGAATAAGCGTCTGCAGATGTCTACGTATCGAAGCAACATAGTTCTAATGCTTCTTAAAACAAGATATCGCATCTCATTTCTACGTTTTATGATAAGATATAATATTCACTGCGGAGTGTCATGTATACCTCGTATTCACTTCAAAAGAATGTAAATGCGACACTTCCTTGCTAGGAAATAGCGTTTGCAGATGTCTACGTATCGTAGCAATAGAGATCTAGTGCTTCTTAAAACGCGATATCGCGCCTCACGTCTATGTTTCATTATAAGACATAATATTTATTGCGAAGTGACATGCATACCTCGTATTCACTTCAAAAGAATGTAAATGCGACACTTCCTTGCTAGGAAGTAGCGTTTGCACATGTCTACGTATCGAAACAATAGAGTTCTAATGCTTCTTAAATCTGGACACCGCATGTCATTTCTATGTTTCATGATAAGATATAATATTAATTGCGAAGTGTCATGGATACCTCGTATTCACTTCAAAAGAATGTAAATGCGACACTTCCTTGCTAGGAAATAGCGTTTGCAGATGTCCACGTATCGAAGCCACAGAGTTCTAATGCTTCTTAAAACGAGATATCGCATTTCGTTTCTATGTTTCGTGATAAGATATAATATTCATTGCGAAGTGTCATGTATACCTCGTATTCACTTCAAAAGAATATAAATGCGACACTTCCTTCCTAGGATATAGCGTTTGCTGATGTCTACGTATCGAAGCAGTAGAGTTCTAATGCTTCTGAAATCGCGATATCGCATCTCATTTCTATGTGTCATGATAAGATATAATATTCATTGCTGAGTGTTATGTGTACTTCGTATTCACTTCAATAGAATGTAAATGCGACACTTCCTTGCTAGGAAGTAGCGTTTGCAGATGTCTACGTATCGAAGCAATAGATATTCAATGCTTCTTAAAATGCGAAATCGATCCCCAATTATATGATTCATGAAAAGATATAATATTCATTGTGGAGTGTTATGTATACCTCGTATTCACTTCAAAAGAATGTAAATGCGATACTTCCTTGCTAGGAAATAGCGTCTGCAGATGTCAATGTATCGTAGCAATAGGGTCCTAATGCTTCTTAAAGCCCGAATCGATCCTCATTTCTATGTTTCACTTTAAAATATAATATTCATTGTGGAGTGTTATATATACCTCGTATTCGCTTCAAAAGAATGTAAATGCAACACTTCCTTGCTAGGAAGTAGCGTTTGCAGATGTCTACGTATCGAAGCAATAGATATCCAATGCTTCTTAAAATGCGAAATCGATCCCCAATTATATGATTCATGAAAAGATATAATATTCATTGTGGAGTGTTGTGTATACCTCGTATTCACTTCAAAAGAATGTAAATGCGACACATCCTTGCAAGGAAGTAGCGTTTGCAGATGTCTACGTATCGAAGCAATAGTATCCCAGTGCTTCTTAAATCGCGATATCGCACCTCAAATCTACGTTACATGATAAGATATAATATTCATTGTGGAGTGCTATGTATACCTCGTATTCACTTCAAAAGAATGTAAATGCGACACTTCCTTGCTAGGTAATAGCGTCTGCAAATGTCTACGTAACCTAGCAACAGAGTTCTAATGCTTCTTAAAACGCGAATCGATCCTCAATTAGATGTTTCATGATAAGATACTATATTCATTGTGGAGTGTTATGTATATCTCGTCTACACATCCTTAGAATGTAAATGCGACACTTCCTTGCTTGGAAATGGCGTTTGCAGATGTCTTCGTATCGAAGCAATAGAGTTCCAACGCATCTTAAATCGTCATATCGCATCTCATTTCTGTTTCATGATAAGATGTAATATTCAATGTGCAGTGTTATGTATACCCCGTATTCACTTCAAAAGGATGTAAATACGACACTTCCTTGCTAGGAAATAGCGTTTGCAGATGTCTACGTATCGTAGCAATTGAGTTCTAATGCTTCTCAAAACGCGATATCGCATCTCATTTCTATGAATCATGATAAGATGTAATATTCATTGCGAAGTTTCTTGTATACCTCGCATACACTTCAAATGAATGTAAATACGACACTTCCTTGCTAGGAAGTAGCGTTTGCAGATGTCTACGTATCGAAGCAGTAGTGTTCTATTGCTTCTTAAATCGCCATATCGCATCTTATTTCTATGTTTTATGATAAGATATAATATTCAATGCGGTGTATCATGTATACCACGTTTTCTCTTCAAAGGAATGTAAATGCGACACTTCCTTGCTAGGAAATAGAGTTTGCAGATGTCTACGTATCGTAGCAATAGAGTTATAATTCTTCGTAAAACGAGATATCGCTTCTCATTTCTATGTTTCATGATAATATATAATTTTCATTGCGAAGTGTCATGTATACCTCGCAAACACTTCAAATGGATGTAAATGCGACACATCCTTGCTAGGATATAGCGCTTGCAGATGTCTACGTATCGATGCCATAGGGTTCTAATGCTTCATAAATCGCGATATCGCATCTCATTTCTATGTTTCGCGATAAGATATAATATTCATAGCGAAGTGTAGTGTATACCTCGTATTCACTTCAAAAGAATGTAAATGCGACTCTTGCTTGCAAGGAAGTAGCGTTTGCAGACATCTACGTATCGTTGCAATAGAGTTCTAATGCTTCTAAAATCGCCATATCGCATCTCATTTCTATGTTTTACGATAAGATATAATACTCATTGTGGAGTGTCATGTATACCTTGTATTCCTTTCCAAAGAATGTAAATGCGACATATCCTTGCAAAGAAGTAGCGTCCGCAGATGTCTACGCATCGTAGAAATAGAGTTCTAATGCTTCTTAAAACGCGATATGGCATCTCATTTCTATGTTTCATGGTAAGATATAATATTCATTGCGAAGTGTCATGTATACCTCGCATACACTTCAACTGAATGTAAATGCGTCACTTCCTTGCTAGGAAATAGCGTCTGCAGATGTCTGCATAACGCAGCAATTGATTTCTAATGCTTCATAAAATGCGATGTCGCATCTCATTTCTATGTATCATGATAAGATATAATATTCATTGCGTACTGTCAAGTATACCTCGCATACACTTCAAATGAATGTAAATACGACACTTCCTTGCTAGGAAATAGCGTTTGCAGATGTCTGCGTTTCGAAGCAATAGAGTTCTAATGCTTCTTAAATCGCGAAATCGCATCCCATTTCTGTTTTGTGATAGGATGTAATATTCATTGTGGAGTGTTATGTATACCTCGTATTCACTTCAAAAAAATGTAAATGCGACACTTGCTTTCTGTTAACTGTCGTTCCCAGATATCTACGTTTCGCAGCAATAGGGTTCGAATGCTTTTTAAATCGCGATGTCGCATCTCAATCCTATGTTTCATGATAAGATATAATATTCATTGTGGTGTGTGATGTACATCTCGTATTCACATCAAAAGAATGTAAATGCGACACTTCCTTCCTAGGAAATAGCGTCTGCAGATGTCTCGGCATCGAAGCAATGGAGTTCTAATGCTTCTTAAAAAGCGATATCGCATCTCACTTCTATGTTTCATGATAAGATATAATATTCATTGCGAAGTGTGATGTATACCTCGTATTAACTTCAAAAGAATGTAAACGCGACACTTCCATGCTAGGAAATAGCGTTTGCAGATGTCTACGTATCGTAGCAGTAGAGTTCTAATGCTTCTTAAAACGAGATGTCGCATCACATTTCTATGTATCATGATAAGATATAATATTCATTGCGAAGTGTCATGTACACCTCGTGTTCACTTCAAAAGAGTGTAAATGCGACACTTCCATGCTAGGAAATAGCGTTTGCAGGTGTCTACGTATCGCAGCAATAGTGTTCCAATGCTTCCTAAAACGCGATATCGCATATCGTTTCTATGTTTCATGATAAGATATAATATTCACTGCGTAGTGTCATGTATACCACGTATTCACTTCAAATGAATGTAAATGCGACACTTCCTTGCTAGGAAATAGCGTTTGCAGATGACTACGTATCGAAGCAACAGGGTTTTAATGCTACTTAAAACGTGATATCGCATCACATTTCTATGTTTCACGGTAAGATATATTATGCATTGAGCAGTGTCATGTATACCTCGCATTCGCTTCAGAAGAATGTAAATGCGACACTTCCTTGCTAGGAAATAGCGTTGGCACATGTCTCCGTATCGAAGCAATAAAGTTCTAATGCTTCTTAAATCGCCATATCGCATTTCATTTCTATGTTTCATGGTAAGATATAATATTCATTGTGTAGTGATATGTATACCTCGTATTCACTTCAAAAGAATGTTAATGCGACACATCCTTGCTAGGAAATAATGTTTGCAGATGTCTACGTACCGTAGCATTAGAGTTCTAATGCTCCTTAAATCGCGATATCGCATCTAATTTCTATGTTTCATGATAAGATATAATATTCATTGTGCAGTGATATGTATATCTCGTCTACACTTCAAAAGAATGTAAATGCGACACTTCCTTGATAGGAAATAGCGTTTCCAGATGTCTACGCATCGAAGCAATAGAGTTCTAATGCTTCCAAAACCGCGATATCGCATCTCATTTCTATGTTTTATGATAAGATGAAATAGTCACTGCGAAGTGTCATGTATACATCGTATTCACTTCAAAAGAATGTAAATGCGACACTTCCTTGCTGGGAAGTAGCGTTTGCAGATGTCTACGTATCGTAGCATTAGAGTTCTAATGCTTCTGAATACGCGATATCGCATCTCATTTCTATGTTTCATGATAGTATATAATATCCATTGCGAAGTGTGATGTATACCTCGCATACACTTCATGTGAATGTAAATGCGACACTTCCTTGCTAGGAAATAGCGTTTGCAGATGTCTACGTATCTAAGCAATAGAGTTCTAATGCTTCTTAAAACGCGATATCGCATCTCATTTCTATGTTTCATGATAAGATATAATATTCATTGCAATGTGTCATGTGTACCTTGTATTCACCTCAAAAGAATGAAAATGCGACACTTCCTTTCTAGGAAATAACGATTCCAGATGTCTACGTATCGAAGCAATAGAGTACTAATGCTTCTTAATTTGCGATATCGCATCTCATTTCTATGTTTCATGATATGATATAATACTCATTTCGAATTGTCATGCATACCTCATATTCACTTCAAAAGAATACGAATGCGATGCTTCCTTGCTAGGAAATAGCGTTTCCAGATATCTACGTATCGTAGCAATATAGGTCTAATGCTTCTTAAAACGCCATATCGCATCTCATTCCTATGTCTCATGATAAGATATAATATTCATTGCGAATTGTCATGTATACCTCATATTCACTGCAAAAGAATGTAAATTCGGTACTTCCTTGCTATTAAGTAGCGTTTGCAGATGTCTACGTATCGAAGCAATAGATTTCTAAAGCTTCTTATAACGCGATTTAGCACCTCATTTCTATGTCTCATGATAAGATATAATATTCATTGCGAAGTGTTATGTATTCACCGTCTGCACTTGAGATGTATGTAAATGCGGCACTTCCTTTCAAGGAAATTACGTTTCCAGATGTCTACGTATCGAAGCAATAGAGTTCTAATGCTTATAGAAACGGGATGTAGCATCTCATTTCTATGTTTCATGATAGGATATAATATTCATTGCGAAGTGTTATGTATCCCTCGTATTCACATCAAAAGAATGTAATTGCGACTCTTCCTTGCTAGGAAATAGAGTTTCCAGATGTCTACGTATCATAGCAATAGAGTTCTAATTCTCCTTAAATCGCGATATCGCATCTCACTTCTATGTATCATGATAAGATATAATATTCATTGCGAAGTGTTATGTATTCCTCGCCTACACTTCAAATGTATGTAAATGCGACACCTCCTTTCTAGGAAATTACTTTTCCAGATGTCTACGTATCGAAGCAATAGATTTCTAATGCTACTTAAAACGCGATATCGCATCTCATTTCTATGTCTCATGATAAATATATACTATTCATTGCGAAGTGTCATGTATACCTCATATTCACTGCAAAAGAATGTAAATGCGGAACTTCCTTGCTAGGAAATAGTGTTGGCAGATGTCTACGTATCGAAGCAATAGAGGTCCTATGCTTCTTAAATCGCAATATCGCATCTCATTTCTATGTTTCATTATAAGATATAATATTCATTGCGAGGTATCACTTATACCTCCCATAAACTTCAAATGAATGCAAATGCGACACTTCCTTGCTATTAAATAGCGTTTGCAAATGTCTACGTATCGTCCCAATAGATTTATAATGCCTTTTAAATCGCGATATCGCATCTCATTTCTACGTCTCATGACAAGATATAATAAACATTGTGGAGTGTTATGTATACCTCGTATTGACTTCAAAAGAATGTAAATGCGACTCTTCCTTGCTAGGAAATAGCGTTTGCACTTATCTACGTATCGTAGCAATAGATTTCAAATGCTTCTTAAAACGCCATAGCGCATCTCATTTCTATGTTTCAAGATAAGATATAATATTCTTTGCGAAGTGCCATGTGTACCTCGTATTCACTACAAAAGAATGAAAATTAGACACTTCCTTGCTAGGAATAAGCGTCTGCAGATGTCTACGTATCGAAGCAACATAGTTCTAATGCTTCTTAAAACAAGATATCGCATCTCATTTCTACGTTTTATGATAAGATATAATATTCACTGCGGAGTGTCATGTATACCTCGTATTCACTTCAAAAGAATGTAAATGCGACACTTCCTTGCTAGGAAATAGCGTTTGCAGATGTCTACGTATCGTAGCAATAGAGATCTAGTGCTTCTTAAAACGCGATATCGCGTCTCACGTCCATGTTTCATTATAAGACATAATATTTATTGCGAAGTGACACTTATACCTCGGATAAAATTCAAATGAATGTAAATGCGACACTTCGTCGCTAGGAAATAGCGTTTGCAGATGTCTACGTATCGAAACAATAGAGTTCTAATGCTTCTTAAATCTGGACACCGCATGTCATTTCTATGTTTCATGATAAGATATAATATTAATTGCGAAGTGTCATGGATACCTCGTATTCACTTCAAAAGAATGTAAATGCGACACTTCCTTGCTAGGAAATAGCGTTTGCAGATGTCCACGTATCGAAGCCACAGAGTTCTAATGCTTCTTAAAACGAGATATCGCATTTCGTTTCTATGTTTCATGATAAGATATAATATTCATTGCGAAGTGTCATGTATACCTCGTATTCACTTCAAAAGAATATAAATGCGACACTTCCTTCCTAGGATATAGCGTTTGCTGATGTCTACGTATCGAAGCAGTAGAGTTCTAATGCTTCTGAAATCGCGATATCGCATCTCATTTCTATGTGTCATGATAAGATATAATATTCATTGCTGAGTGTTATGTGTACTTCGTATTCACTTCAATAGAATGTAAATGCGACACTTCCTTGCTAGGAAGTAGCGTTTGCAGATGTCTACGTATCGAAGCAATAGATATTCAATGCTTCTTAAAATGCGAAATCGATCCCCAATTATATGATTCATGAAAAGATATAATATTCATTGTGGAGTGTTATGTATACCTCGTATTCACTTCAAAAGAATGTAAATGCGATACTTCCTTGCTAGGAAATAGCGTCTGCAGATGTCAATGTATCGTAGCAATAGGGTCCTAATGCTTCTTAAAGCCCGAATCGATCCTCATTTCTATGTTTCACTTTAAAATATAATATTCATTGTGGAGTGTTATATATACCTCGTATTCGCTTCAAAAGAATGTAAATGCAACACTTCCTTGCTAGGAAGTAGCGTTTGCAGATGTCTACGTATCGAAGCAATAGATATCCAATGCTTCTTAAAATGCGAAATCGATCCCCAATTATATGATTCATGAAAAGATATAATATTCATTGTGGAGTGTTGTGTATACCTCGTATTCACTTCAAAAGAATGTAAATGCGACACATCCTTGCAAGGAAGTAGCGTTTGCAGATGTCTACGTATCGAAGCAATAGTATCCCAGTGCTTCTTAAATCGCGATATCGCACCTCAAATCTACGTTACATGATAAGATATAATATTCATTGTGGAGTGCTATGTATACCTCGTATTCACTTCAAAAGAATGTAAATGCGACACTTCCTTGCTAGGTAATAGCGTCTGCAAATGTCTACGTAACCTAGCAACAGAGTTCTAATGCTTCTTAAAACGCGAATCGATCCTCAATTAGATGTTTCATGATAAGATACTATATTCATTGTGGAGTGTTATGTATATCTCGTCTACACATCCTTAGAATGTAAATGCGACACTTCCTTGCTTGGAAATGGCGTTTGCAGATGTCTTCGTATCGAAGCAATAGAGTTCCAACGCATCTTAAATCGTCATATCGCATCTCATTTCTATGTTTCATGATAAGATGTAATATTCAATGTGCAGTGTTATGTATACCCCGTATTCACTTCAAAAGGATGTAAATACGACACTTCCTTGCTAGGAAATAGCGTTTGCAGATGTCTACGTATCGTAGCAATTGAGTTCTAATGCTTCTCAAAACGCGATATCGCATCTCATTTCTATGAATCATGATAAGATGTAATATTCATTGCGAAGTTTCTTGTATACCTCGCATACACTTCAAATGAATGTAAATACGACACTTCCTTGCTAGGAAGTAGCGTTTGCAGATGTCTACGTATCGAAGCAGTAGTGTTCTATTGCTTCTTAAATCGCCATATCGCATCTTATTTCTATGTTTTATGATAAGATATAATATTCAATGCGGTGTATCATGTATACCACGTTTTCTCTTCAAAGGAATGTAAATGCGACACTTCCTTGCTAGGAAATAGAGTTTGCAGATGTCTACGTATCGTAGCAATAGAGTTATAATTCTTCGTAAAACGAGATATCGCTTCTCATTTCTATGTTTCATGATAATATATAATTTTCATTGCGAAGTGTCATGTATACCTCGCAAACACTTCAAATGGATGTAAATGCGACACATCCTTGCTAGGATATAGCGCTTGCAGATGTCTACGTATCGATGCCATAGGGTTCTAATGCTTCATAAATCGCGATATCGCATCTCATTTCTATGTTTCGCGATAAGATATAATATTCATAGCGAAGTGTAGTGTATACCTCGTATTCACTTCAAAAGAATGTAAATGCGACTCTTGCTTGCAAGGAAGTAGCGTTTGCAGACATCTACGTATCGTTGCAATAGAGTTCTAATGCTTCTAAAATCGCCATATCGCATCTCATTTCTATGTTTCGTAATAAGATATAACATTCATTGTGCAGTGTTATGTACACCTCGTATTCACTTCAAAAGAATGTAAATGCGACACTGCCTTGATAGGAAATAGCGTTTGCAGATTTCTACGAATCGGAGCAATAGAATTCTAATGCTTCTTATATCGTCATATCGCATCTCATTTCTATGTTACATGATAAGATATAATATTCATTGCGAAGTTTCATGTGTTCCTCGTATTCACTTCAAATGAATGTAAATGCGACACTTCCTTTCTAGGAAATAGCGATTGCAGATTTCTACGCATGGAAGCAAAAGAGTTCTAATGCTTCTTAAAACGAGATATCGCATCTCATTCCTATGTTTCATGGTGAGATATATTATTCATTGCGAAGTATCACATATACATCAGATACACTTCAAATGAATGTAAATGCGACACTTCCTTGCTAGGAAATAGCGTTTGCAGATGTCTACGTATCGTAGAAATAGTGTTCTAACGCCTCATAAAACGCGATATCGCATCCCATTTCTACGTTTCATGATAAGATATAATATTCATTGCGAAGTGACATGCATACCTCGCATGCACTACAGATGAATGTAAATGCGACACTTCCTTGCTAGGAAATAGCGTTTGCAGATTTCTGCGTATCGTAGCATTAGAGTTCTAATGCTTCTTAAAACGCGCTCTCACATCACATTTCTATGTTTCATGATAAGATATAATATTCATTGCGAAGTTTCATGTACTCCTCGTATTCACTTCAAATGAATGTAAATGCGACTCTTCCTTGCTAGGAAATAACGTTTCCAGATATCTACGTATCGTAGCAATAGAGTACTAATGCTTCTTAAAAGGCGATATCGCATCCCATTTGTATGTTACATGATAAGATATAATATTCATTGCGAAGTATCATGTATACCTCGAATTCACTTCAATAGAATGTAAATACGACACTTCCTTGCTAAGAAGTAGCGTTTGCAGATGTCTACGTATATTAGCAATAGAGTTCAAATGCTTCTTAAAACACGATATCGCATCTCATTTCTATGTTTCATGATAAGATATGATATTCACTGCGGAGTGTCATGTGCACTTCGTATTCACTTCAAAAGAATGTAAATGCGACACTTTCTTGCTTGGAAGTTGCGTTCTCAGATGTCTACGTATCGAAGCAATAGAATTCTAATCCTTCTTAAATCGCGATATCGCTCCCCATTTATATGCTTCATGAAAAGATATAATATTCATTGTGGAGTGTTATGTATACCTCGTATTCACTTCAAAAGAATGTAAATGCGACACTTCCTTGCTAGGAAATAGCGCCTGCAGATGTCTACGTATAGAAACAATAGAGTTCTAATGCTTCTTAAAACTGGACACCGCATGTCATTTCTATGTTTCATGATAAGATATAATATTAATTGCGAAGTGTCATGGATACCTCGTATTCACTTCACAAGAACGTAAATGCCACACTTCCTTGCTAGGAAATAACGATGGCAGATGTCCACGTATCGAAGCCACAGAGTTCTAACGCTTCTTAAAACGAGATATCGCATTTCATTTCTATGTTTCATGATAAGATATAATATTCATTGCGAAGTGTCATGTATACCTCGTATTCACTTCAAAAGAATATAAATGCGACACTTCCTTCCTAGGATATAGCGTTTGCTGATGTCTACGTATCGAAGCAGTAGAGTTCTAATGCTTCTCAAAACGCGATATCGCATCTCAATTCTATGAATCATGGTAAAACGTAATATTCTTTGCGAAGTATCTTGTATACCTCGCATACACTTCAAACGAATGTAAATGTGACACTTCCTTGCTAGGTAATAGCGATGGCAGACGTCTACGTATCGAAGCAACAGAGTTCCAATGCTTCTTAAAACGCGAAATCGCATTTCATTTCTGTGTTTTATGATAAGATATAATATTCATTGCGGAAAGTCATGTATACTTCGGATTCACTTCTAAAGAATGAAAATGCGACACTTCCTTGCCAGGAAATAGCGATTGCAGATGTCTACGTATCGTAGCAATAGTGTTCTAATGCTTCTTAAAACGCGATATCGCATCTCATTTCTATATCTCACGATAAGATATAATATTCATTGCGAAGAGTCACTTATACCTCGCATACACTTCAAATGAATGTAAATGTGACATTTCCTTTCTAGGAAGTAGCGTTTGCGGATGTCTCCGTATCGAAGGAATAGAGATCTAATACTTCTTAAGTCGCGATGTCGCATTTCATATCTATGTTTCATGATAAGATATAATATTCATTGCGAAGTGTCATGCATACCTCGTGTCCACTTCAGAAGAATGTAAATGCGACACCTTCTTGCTAAGGAATAGCGTTTGCAGATGTCTACGTATCGTAGCAATAGGGTTCCAATGCTCCTCAAATCGCGATATCGCATCACATGTCTATGTTTCATGATAAGATACAATATTCATTACGAACTGTTATGTATCCCTCGTCTACACTTCAAAAGAATGTAAACTCTACACTTCCTTGCTAGGAAATAGCGTTTGCAGATGTCTACGTATCGAAGAAATAGAGTTTTATGCTTCTTAAATCCCGATATCGCATCTCATTTCTATGTTTCATGATAAGATATAATATTCATTGTGGAGTGTTATGTATACCTCGTATTCACTTCAAAAGAATGTAAATGCGACACTTCCTTGCTAGTAAATAGCGTCTATAGATGTCTACGTATCGAAGCAATAGAGTTCTAATGCTTCTTATATCGTCATATCGCATCTCATTTCTATGTTTCATTATAAGATATAATGTTCATTGTGAAGTGTCAGGTATACCTCGCATACACTCCAAATGAATGTAAATGCGACACTTCCTTGCTTGCAAATAGCGTTTGCAGATGTCTACGTATCGAAGCAAAAGAGTTCTAATACTTCTTAAAACGAAATATCACATCTCATTCCTATGTTTCATGGTAAGATATACTATTCATTGCGAAGTGTTATGTATACCTCGCATACACTTCAAATGAATGTAAATGCGACACATCCTTGCTCGGAAATAGCGTTTGCAGATGTCTACGCATCGTAGCAATAGAGTTCTAAATCTTCTTAAAACGCGATATCACATCACATTTTTATGTTTCATGATAACATATAATATTCATTGCGAAGTGTTATGTATACCTCGCATACACTTCAAATGAATGTAAATGCGACACTACCTTGCTAGGAAATTGCGATTGCAGATGCCTACGTATCGAAGCAATGGAGTTCTAAAGCTTCTTGGAACAGGATATCGCATCTCATTTCTAGGTTTCATGATAAGGTATAATATTCATTGCGAAGTGTCATGTATACCTCGTATTCACTCCAAAAGAATGTAAATGCGACACTTCCTTGCTAGGAAATAGCGTTTGCAGATGTCTACGTATCGTAGCAATAGTGTTCTAATGCCTTTTGATTCGCGATATCGCATCTCAATTCTGTGTTTCATGATAAGATATAATATTCATTGCGAAGTGTCATGTATACCACGTATTCAATTCAAAAGAGTGTAAATGCGATACTTTCATGCTAGGAAATAGCGTTTGCAAGAGTTTACGTATCGTAGCAATAGAGATCTAATGCTTCTCAAAACGTCATATCGCATCTCATTTCTATGTTTCATGATAAGATATAATATTCATTGCGAAGCTACATGTATACCTCGTATTCACTTCAAAAGATTGTAAATGCGACACTTCCTTGCTCTGAAATAGCAAGAAGAAATAGAAGTCTACGCATCGTAGCAATAGAGCTCTAATGCTTCTCAAAACGCGATATCGCATCTCATTTCTATGTTTCATGTTAAGATATAATATTCATTGCGAAGTGTCATGTATACCTCGTATTCACTTCAAAAGAATGTAAATGCGACACTTCCTTGCTAGGAAATAACGTTTGCAGATGTCTACGTATCGTAGCAATGGTTCTAATTCTTCTTAAAACGTGATAGTGCATCTCACTTCTATGTTTCATGATAAGAGATAACATCCATTGCGAAGTGTCATGTATACCACGTATTCACTTCAAAAGAATGTAAATGCGACACTTCCTTGCTAGGTAATAGCGGTTCCAGATGTCTACGTATCGAAACAATACAGTTCTAATGCTTCGTAAAACGAGATGTCGCATCTGATTTCTATGTTTCATGATAAGATATAATATTCATTGAGAAGTTACATGTATACATCGTATTAACTTCAAATGAATGTAAATGCGACACATCCTTGCTACGAAATAGCGTTTGCAGATGTCTACGTATCGTAGCAATAAAGTTCTAATGCACCTATATCGCGATATCGCATCTCACTTCTATGTTTCATGATAATTTGTAATATTCATTGTGCAATGTTATGTATACCTCGCTTTCACTTCAAAAGAATATATGTGCGACACTTCCTTGCTAGGAAATAGCTATTGCAGATGTCTACGTATCGAAGCAATAGAGTTCTAATGCTTCTTGAAACGGGATATCTCATCTCATTTCTATACTTCATAATAAGATATAATATTAATTGCGAAGTGTCGTGTATACCTTGTATTCACTTCAGAGGAATGTAAATGCGACATTTCCTTGCTAGGAAATAACGTTTGCAGATGTCTACGTATCGTAGCAATAGAGTTCCAATGCTTCTTAAAACGCGATATCACATCACATTTCTATGTTTCACGATGAGATATAATATTCATTGTGGAGTGGTTAATTATACCTCGTATTCACCTCAAAAGAATGTAAATGCGACACTTCCTTGCTAGGAAGTAGCTATTGCAGATGTCTACGTATCGAAGCAATAGAGTTCTAATGCTTCTTGAAACGGGATATCGCATCTCATTTCTATGTTTCATGATAAGATATAATATTAATTGCGAAGTGACATGTATACCTTGTATTCACTTCGAATGAATGTAAATGCGACACTTCCTTGCTAGGATATAGCGATGGCAGATGTCTGCGTATCGAAGAAACAGAGTTCTAATGCTTCTGAAAACGCCATATCGCATCTCATTTCTATGTTTTACGATAAGATATAATACTCATTGTGGAGTGTCATGTATACCTTGTATTCCTTTCCAAAGAATGTAAATGCGACATATCCTTGCAAAGAAGTAGCGTCCGCAGATGTCTACGCATCGTAGAAATAGAGTTCTAATGCTTCTTAAAACGCGATATGGCATCTCATTTCTATGTTTCATGGTAAGATATAATATTCATTGCGAAGTGTCATGTATACCTCGCATACACTTCAACTGAATGTAAATGCGTCACTTCCTTGCTAGAAAATAGCGTCTGCTGATGTCTACGTATCGTAGCAATAGGGTTCTAATGCTTCTTAAAACGCGATATTGCATCTCTTTTCTATGTTTCATGATAAGATATAATATTCATTGCGAAGGGTCATGTATACCTCGGATTCACTTCAAAAGTATGTAAATGTGGCACATCCTTGCTAGGAAATAGCGTCTGCAGATGTCTGCATAACGCAGCAATTGATTTCTAATGCTTCATAAAATGCGATGTCGCATCTCATTTCTATGTATCATGATAAGATATAATATTCATTGCGTACTGTCAAGTATACCTCGCATACACTTCAAATGAATGTAAATGCGACACTTCCTTGCTAGGAAATAGCGTTTGCAGATGTCTGCGTTTCGAAGCAATAGAGTTCTAATGCTTCTTAAATCGCGAAATCGCATACCATTTCTGTTTTGTGATAGGATGTAATATTCATTGTGGAGTGTTATGTATACCTCGTATTCACTTCAAAAAAATGTAAATGCGACACTTGCTTTCTGTTAACTGTCGTTCCCAGATATCTACGTTTCGCAGCAATAGGGTTCGAATGCTTTTTAAATCGCGATGTCGCATCTCAATCCTATGTTTCATGATAAGATATAATATTCATTGTGGTGTGTGATGTACATCTCGTATTCACATCAAAAGAATGTAAATGCGACACTTCCTTGCCAGGAAATAGCGATTGCAGATGTCTACGTATCGTAGCAATAGTGTTCTAATGCTTCTTAAAACGCGATATCGCATCTCATTTCTATATCTCACGATAAGATATAATATTCATTGCGAAGAGTCACTTATACCTCGCAAACACTTCAAATGAATGTAAATGTGACATTTCCTTTCTAGGAAGTAGCGTTTGCGGATGTCTCCGTATCGAAGGAATAGAGATCTAATACTTCTTAAGTCGCGATGTCGCATTTCATATCTATGTTTCATGATAAGATATAATATTCATTGCGAAGTGTCATGCATACCTCGTGTCCACTTCAGAAGAATGTAAATGCGACACCTTCTTGCTAAGGAATAGCGTTTGCAGATGTCTACGTATCGTAGCAATAGGGTTCCAATGCTCCTCAAATCGCGATATCGCATCACATGTCTATGTTTCATGATAAGATACAATATTCATTACGAACTGTTATGTATCCCTCGTCTACACTTCAAAAGAATGTAAACTCTACACTTCCTTGCTAGGAAATAGCGTTTGCAGATGTCTACGTATCGAAGAAATAGAGTTTTATGCTTCTTAAATCCCGATATCGCATCTCATTTCTATGTTTCATGATAAGATATAATATTCATTGTGGAGTGTTATGTATAACTCGTATTCACTTAAAAAGAATGTAATTGCGATACTTCCATGCTAGGAAATAGCGTTTGCAGATGTCTCCGTATCGAAGCAATAGAGATCTAATGCTTCTCAAATCGCGATATCGCATTTCATTTCTATGTTTTGTGATAAAGTATATTATTCATTGTGGAGTGTTATGTATACCTAGTATTCACTTCAAAAGAATGTAAATGCGACACTTCCTTGCTAGCAAATAGCGTCTGCAGATATCTACGTATCGTAGCAATAGAGTTCCAATGCTTCTTAAAACGCGATATCGCATCTCATTTTTATGGTTCATGATAAGATATAATATTCATTGTGGAGTGTTATGTATACCTCGTATTCACTTCAAAAGAATGTAAATGCGACACTTCCTTGCTAGTAAATAGCGTCTGCAGACATCTACGTAGCAATAGGGTACTAATGCTTCTTAAAACGAGATATCGCATCACATTTCTATGTTTCATGATAAGATATAATGTTCATTGTGAAGTGTCACTTATACCTCGCATACACTTCAAATGAATGTAAATGCGACACTTCCTTACTAGCAAGTAGCATTTGCAGTTGTCTCCGTATCGAAGCAATAGAGTTCTTATGCTTCTTAAAACGCGATATCGCATCACATGTCTATGTTTCATGATAAGACATAATATTCATTGTGGACTGTTATGTATACCTCGTATTCACTTCAAAACATTGTAAATGCGACACTTCCTTCCTAGGAAATAGCGTCTATAGATGTCTACGTATCGAAGCAATAGAGTTCTAATGCTTCTTATATCGTCATATCGCATCTCATTTCTATGTTTCATTATAAGATATAATGTTCATTGTGAAGTGTCAGGTATACCTCGCATACACTCCAAATGAATGTAAATGCGACACTTCCTTGCTTGCAAATAGCGTTTGCAGATGTCTACGTATCGAAGCAACAGAGTTCTAATGCTTCTTAAAACGCGATATTGCACTTCATTTCTATGTTTCATTATAAGATATAATATTCATTGCGGAGTGTCATGTATACCTCGCATACACTTCAAGTGAATGTAAATGCGACACTTCCTTGCTAGGAAATAGCGCCTGCAGATGTCTATGTATCGTAGCAATAGAGTTCTAATGCTTCGTAAAACGCGAATCGATCCTCATTTCTATGTTTCACGATAAAATATAATATTCATTGTGCAGTGTTATGTATACCTCGTCTACACTTCCTAAGAATGTAAATGCGACACTTCCTTGCTAGGAAATAGCGTTTGCAGATGTCTATGAATCGTAGCAATAGAGTTCTAGTGCTTCTCAAAACGCGATATCGCATCTCAATTCTATGAATCATGGTAAGACGTAATATTCATTGCGAAGTATCTTGTATACCTCGCATACACTTCAAATGAATGTAAATGCGACACTTCCTTGCTAGGTAATTGCGATGGCAGACGTCTACGTATCGAAGCAACAGAGTTCTAATGCTTCTTAAAACGCGATATTGCATTTCAATTTTACGTTACATTATAAGATATAATATTCATTGTGCAGTGTTATGTATATCTCTTCTACTCTTCAAATGAGAGTAAATGCGACACTTCCTTGTTACGAAATAGCGTCTTGCAGATGTCTACGTATCGTAGCAATAGTGTTCTAATGCTTCTTAAAGCGCGAAATCGCATTTCATTTCTATGTTTTATGATAAGATATAATATTCATTGCGGAATGTCATGAGTACTTCGTATTCACCTCAATAGAATGTAAATGCGACACTTCCTTGCTAGGAAATAGCGTTTGCAGATGTCTACGTGTCGTAGCAATAGTGTTCTAATGCTTCTTGAAACGCGACATCGCATCACATTTCTATTTTTCATGATAGGATATAATATTCATTGCGAAGTGCCACTTATGCCTCGCATACACTTAAAATGAATGTAAATGCGACACTTCCTTGCTATTAAATAGCGTTTGCAGATTTCTGCGTATCGTAGCATTAGATTCCTATTGCATCCCAAAACGCGATATCGCATCTCATTTCTATGTTTCATGATAAGATATAATATTTATTGCGAAGTGTCACGTATACATCGCATACAGTTCAAATGAATGTAAATGCGACACTTCCTTGCTCGGAAATAGCGTTTGCAGATGTCTACGTATCGAAGCAAAATAGTTCTAATACTTCTTAAAACGAGATATCGCATCTCATTCCTATGTTTCATGGTGAGATATACTATTCATTGCGAAGTGTTATGTATACCTCGCATACACTTCAAATGAATGTAAATGCGACACATCTTTGCTCGGAAATAGCGTTTGCAGATGTCTACTTATCGAAGCAATAGGGTACTAATGCTTCTTAAAACGCGATATCGCATCTCATTTCTACGTTTCATCATAGGTTATAACATTCATTGCAAAGTATCTTGTATACCACGCATACACTTCAAACGAAATAAAAGGCGACACTTCATTGCTAGGAAATAGTGTTGGCAGATGTCTACGTATCGAAGCAATAGTGTTCTAATGTTTCGTAAATCGCGATATCGCATCACACTTCTATGTTTCGTGATAAGATATAATATTCATTGTGCAGTGTTATGTATTCCTCGCCTACACTTCAAATGAATATAACTGCGACACATCCCTTCTAGAAAATAGCTTTTGCAGATGTCTACGTATGGAAGCAATAGAGTTCTAATGCTTCTTAAATCGTGATATCGCATCCCATTTATATGTTTCATGATAAGATATAATGTCCATAGTGGAGTGTTATGTATACCTCGTACTCACTTCAAAAGAATGTAAATGCGACACTTCATTGCTAGGAAATAGCGTTTGCAGATGTCCACGTATCGTAGCAATAGAGTACTGATTCTTCTTAAAACGCGATATCGCATCACATTTCTATGTTTTACGATAAGATATAATATTCATTGCGAAGTGTCACGTATACCTCGTATTCACTTCAAAAGAATGTAAATGCGACACTTCCTTGCTAGGAAATAGCGTTTGCAGATGTCTACGTATCGTAACATTGGATTTCTAATGCTTCTTAAAACGCGATATCACATCACATTTCTATGTTTCATGATAACATATAATATTCATTGCGAAGTTTCATGTATTCCTCGTATTCACTTCGAATGAATGTAAATGCGATACTTCCTTGCTAGGAAATAGCGTTTGCAGATGCCTACGTATCGGAGCAATAGAGTTCTAATGCTTCTTGAAACGGGATATCGCATCTCATTTCTATGTTTCATGATAAGATATAATATTCATTGCGGAGTGTCATGTATACTTCGTATTCACCTCAAAAGAATGTAAATGCTACACTTCCTTGCTTGGAAATAGCGTTTGCAGATGTCTACGTATCGTAGCAATAGAGTTCTTGTGCTTTTTAAATCGCGATATCGCATCTCATTTCTAAGTTTTATGATGAGATATAACATTCATTGTCGAGTGTTATGTACACATCGTATTCACTTCAAAAAATGTACATGCGACACTTCCTTGCTAGGAAATAGCGTTTGCAGATGTCCACGTATCGTAGCAACAGAGTTCTAATGCTTCTTAAAACGCGAAATCGCTCCTCATTTATATGCATCATGATAAGATATAATATTCATTGTGGAGTGATATGTATGCCTCGTATTCACTTCGAATGAATGTAAATGCGATACTTCCTTGCTAGGAAATAGCGTTTGCAGATGCCTACGTATCGGAGCAATAGAGTTCTAATGCTTCTTGAAACGGGATATCGCATCTCATTTCTATGTTTCATGATAAGATATAATATTCATTGCGGAGTGTCATGTATACTTCGTATTCACCTCAAAAGAATGTAAATGCGACACTTCCTTGCAGGGAAATATCGTTGCAAATGTCTACGTATCGAAGAAATAGAGTTCTAGTGCAACTTAAATCGTGATATCGCATTACATTTCTATGTCTTATGATAAGATATAAAATTCATTGCGAAGTGTTATGTGTTCCTCGTCTACACTTCAATTGAATGTAAATGCGACACTTCTTTTCTAGGAAATTACGTTTCCAGACGTCTACGTATCGAAGCAATAGAGTTCTAACGCTTCTTAAAACGCGAAATCGTATCTCGATCAATGTTTCCTGATATGATATAATATCCATTGTGGAGTGTTATGTCAACCTCGTATTCACTTCAAAAGAATGTAAATGCGTCACTTCCTTGCTAGGAAATAGCGTTTGCAGATGTCTACGTATCGTAGCAATAGAGTTCTAATGTTTATTAAAACGCGATATCGCATCTCATTTCTATGTTTCATGATAAGATATAATATTCATTGCGTAGTGTCATGTATACCTTGTATTCAATTCGAAAGAATGTAAATGCAACACATCCTTGCTATTAAATAGCTTTTGCAGATGTATACGTGTCGTAGTAATAGAGTTCCAATCCTTTTTAAATCGCGATATCGCATCTCATTTCTATGTTTCATGATAAGATATAATATTCATTGTGGAGTGTTATGTATACCTTGTATTCCCTTCAAAGGAATGTAAATGCCACACTTCTTCGCTAGGAAATAGCGATTGTAGATGTCTCCGTATCGAAGCAATAGAGTTCTAATGCTTCTTAAAATGCGATATCGCATTGCATTTCTATGTCTCATGATAATATATAATATTCATTGCGAAGTGTTACGTATTCCTCGTTCACACTCTAAATGAATGTAAATGTGACACTTCCTTTCTAGGATATAACGTTTCCAGATATCTACGTATCGAAGCAATAGAGTTCTAATGCTTCTTAATTCGCGATATCGCATCTCATTTCTATGTTTCATGATAAGATATAATATTCATTGCGATGTGTCATGTATACCTTGTATTCACTTCAAAAGAATGTAAGTGCGACACTTCCTTGCTATTAGATAGCGATTGCAGATGTCTACGTATCGTAGCAATAGAATTCTAATACTTCTTAAATCGCGATATCGCATCTCCTTCCTGTGTTTCATGATAAGATATTGTATTCATTGTGGAGTGTTGTGTATACCTCGCAATCAAATGAATGTAAATGCGACATATCCTTTCTAGGAAATAGCGTTTCCAGATGTCTACGTATCGAAGAAATAGAGTTCTAACGCTTCTTATAACGCGATATCGCATCTCATTTCTATGTTTCGTGATAAGATATAATATTCATTGCGTAGTGTCATGTATACCTCGCATACATCATCAAATGAATGTAAATGCGACACTTCCTTGTTAGGAAATAACGTTTGCTGATGTCTACATATCGAAGCAATAGTTTGCTAATGCTTCTAAAATCGCAATATCGCATCTCATTTCTAAGTTTCATTATAAGATATAATATTCATTGGGAAGTGTCTTGTATACCTCGCATACACTTCAAATGAATGTAAATGCGACACTTCCTTGCTGGGAAATATCGTTGCAAATGTCTACGTATCGAAGGAATAGAGTTCTAGTGCAACTTAAATCGTGATATCGCATTACATTTCTATGTCTTATGATAAGATATAATATTCATTGCGAAGTGTTATGTGTTCCTCGTCTATACTTCAATTGAATGTAAATGCGACACTTCCTTTCTAGGAAAAGAGGTTTCCAGACGTCTACGTATCGAAGCAATAGAGTTCTAACGCTTCTTAAAACGCGAAATCGCATCTCGATCAATGTTTCCTGATATGATATAATATCCATTGTGGAGTGTTATGTCAACCTCGTATTCACTTCAAATGAATGTAATTGCGACACTTCCTTGCTAGGAAGTAGCGTTTGCAGATGTCTACGTACCGAAGCAATAAAGTTCTAATGCATCTTAAATCGCGATATCGCATCTCATTTATATGTTTCATGATAAGGTATAATATTCATTGTGCAGTGTTATGCATACCTCGCATACACTTCAAATGGATGTAAATGCGACACTTCCTTTCTAGGAAACTACGTTTCCAGATGTCTACGAATCGAAGCAGTAGAGTTTTAATGCTTCTTAAAACGTGACATAGCATCGCATTTCCATATTTCGTGATAAGATATGATATTCATTGTGGAGTGTTATGTATACCTCGTATTCACTTCAAAAGAATGTAATTGCGACACTTCCTTGCAAGGAAATGGCGTCTGCAGATATCTACGTATCGTAGCATTAGAGTTCTGATGCCACTTAGAACGGGATATCGCATCCCATTTCTATGTTTCATTATAGGATATAATATTCATTGCGAGGTGTCATGTATACCTCGTATACACTTCAAATGAATGTAAATGCGACACTTCGTTGCTAGGATATAGCGATGGCAAATGTCTACGTATCGAACCAACAGAGTGCTAATGCATCTTAAAACGAGATATCGCATCACATTTCTATGTTTTATGATAAGATATAATATTCATTGTGCAGTGTTATGTGTACCTCGTATTCACTTGTAATAGAATCTAAATGCGACACTTCCTTGCTGGGAAATAGCGTTTGCAGATGTCTACGTATCGTAGCATTATATTTCTAATCCTTCTTAGAACGCCATATCGCATCTCATTCCTATGAATCACGATAAGATGTAATATTCATTGTGAAGTGTCTTGTATACCTCCCATACACATCAAATGAATGTAAATGCGACACTTCCTTGCCAGGAAATGGCGGTGGCAGATGTCTAAATATCGAAGCAACAGAGTTCTAATGCTTCTTAAAACGAGATGTCCCATCTCATTTCTATGTTTCATGATAAGATATAATATTCATTTCGAAGTGGCTTGTATACCTCGCATACACTTCAAAAGAATGTAAATGCGACACTTCCTTGCTAGGAAGTAGCGTTTGCAGATGTCTACGTATCGAAGCAATAGAGTATCTATGCGTCTTACAACGAGATATCGCATCTCATTTCTATGTTTTAGGATGAGATATAATATTCATTGCGTAGTGTCATGTATACTTCGTATTCGCTCCAAAAGAATGTAAATGCGACACTTCCTTCTTTGGAAATAGCGTTTGCAGATGTCTACGTATCGAAGCAATAGAGTTCTAATGCCTTTTAAAACGCGATATCGTATCCCATTTCTATGTTTCATGATAAGATATAATATTCATTGTGCAGTGTTATGTATATCTCGTCTACACTTCAAGTGAATGTAAATGCGACACTTTCCTGCTCGGAAATAGCGTCAGCCGATATCTACGTATAGTAGCAATAGATTTCTAATGCTTCTTAAAACGCGATATCACATCTCATTTCTACGTTACATGATAATATATAATATTCATTTCGAAGTGTCATGCATACCTCGCATACACTTCAAATGAATGTAAATGTGACACTTCCTTGCTAGGAAGTAGCGTTCGCATATGTACATGTATCGTAGCAATAGAGTCCTAACGCTTCTTAAAACGCGATATCGCATCTCATTTCTATGTTTCGTGATAAGATACAATATTCATTGCGAAGTGTCATGCATACCTCGTATTCACTTCAAAAGAGTGTAAATGCTACACTTCCTTGCTAGGAAATTGCGTTGGCACATGTCTCCGTATCGAAGCAATAAACTTCTAATGCTTCTTAAAACGAGATGTCGCACCTCATTTCTATGTTCATGATGAGATATAATATTCATTGCGAAGTGTCATGTATACCACGCATACACTTCGAATGAATGTAAATGCGACACTTCCTTGCTAGGAAATAGCGTTTCCAGATATATACGTATCGAAGCAATAGAGTTCTAATTCCTTTTAAAACGCGATATCGTATCCCATTTCTATGTTTCATGATAATATTCATTGTGCAGTGTTATGTATATCTCGTCTACACTTCAAGTGAATGCAAATGCGACACTCTTCCTGCTAGGAAATAGCGTCAGCCGATATCTACGTATCGTAGCAATAGATTTCTAATGCTTCTTAAAACGCGATATCACATCTCATTTCTACGTTACATGATAATATATAATATTCATTTCGAAGTGTCATGCATACCTCGCATACACTTCAAATGAATGTAAATGCGACACTTCCTTGCTAGGAAATAGCGGTCGCATATGTACATGTATCGTAGCAATAGAGTCCTAACGCTTCTTAAAACGCGATATCGCATCTCATTTCTATGTTTCGTGATAAGATACAATATTCATTGCGAAGTGTCATGCATACCTCGTATTCACTTCAAAAGAGTGTAAATGCGACACTTCCTTGCTAGGAAATAGCGTTGGCACATGTCTCCGTATCGAAGCAATAAAGTTCTAATGCTTCTTAAATCGCCATATCGCATCTCATTTCTATGTTTCATGATAAGATACAATATTTATTGCGAAGTGTCATGTACATCTCGTCTACACTTCAAAAGAATGTAAATGCGACACTTCCTTGCTAGGAAATAGCGTCTGCAGATATCTATGTATCGTAGCAATAGAGTTCTAATTCTTCTTAAAACGCGATATCGATTCTCATTTCTATGTTTCATGATAAGATACAATATTAATTGCCATGTGTCATGTATACCTCCGTATTCACTTCAAAAGAATGTAAATGCTACACTTCCTTGCTAGGAAATAGCGTTTGCAGATGTCTACGTATCGTAGCAATAGAGTACTATTGCTTCTTAAAAGGCTAAATCGCATGTCATTTCTATGTTTCATGATAAGATATAATATTCATTGTGCAGTGCCATGTATACCTCGTTCTCACTTCAAAAGAATGTAAATGCGACACTTCCTTGCTAGGAAATAGCGTTTGCAGATATCTATGTATCGTAGCAATAGAGTTCTAATGCTTCTTAAAACGCGATATCGCATTTCATTTCTATGTTTCATAATAAGATATAATATTCATTGCGAAGTGTCATGTATACCTCGCATTCACATCAAATGAATGTAAATGCGACTCTTCCTTGCTAGGAAATAGCGTTTGCAGATGTCTACGTATCGTAGCAATAGTGTTCTAATGCTTCTTAAAACGCGATATCGCATCTCATTTCTATGTTCCATGATAAGACACAATATTCATTGAGGAGGGCTATGTATATCCCGTCTACACTTAAAAAGATTGTAAATGCGACACTTCCTTGCTAGGAAATAGCGCTTCCAGATGTCTACGTCTCGAAGCAATAGAGTTCTGATGTTTCTTAAATCGTCATATCGCATCTCATTTCTATGTCTCATGATAAGATATAATATTCATTGCGAACTGTTATGTATTCCTCGTCTTCACTTCAAAGGAATATAAATGCGACATTTACTTTCTAGGATATTACGTTTCCAGATGTCTAAGTATCGAAACAATAGATTTGTAATGATTCTTAAACCGCGAAATCGCTTCTCATTTCTGCGTTTCATGATAAGATATAATCATCACCGCGAGGTGTTATGTATACCTCGTAATCACTTCAAATGAATGTCAATGCGACACTTCGTTGCTAGGCAATAGCGGCTCCAGATTTCTACGTATCCACGCAATAGATTTCTAATGCTTCTTAATTCGCGATATAGCATATCATTTCTATGTCTCACGATTAGATATAATATTCACTGCGAAAGTTCATGTATACCTCGTATTCATTTCAAGAGAATGTAAATGCGAAACTTCCTTGCTAGGATATAGCGTTTGCAGATGTCTGCGTATCGAAACAATAGAGTTCTAATGCTTGTTAATACGCGATATCGCATCTCACTACTATGTTTCATGACAAGATATAATATTCATTGCGGAGTGTCATGTTTACCACGTATTCACTTAAAAGAATGTATATGCGACACTTCCTTGCTAGGAAGTAGCGTTTGCAGATGTCTACGTATCGAAGCAATAGAGTTGTCAAATCGCGATATCGCATCTCATTTCTATGTTTCATGATAGTATGTAATATTCATTGCGTAGTGTCATGTATACCTCGCATACATTTCAAGTGAATGTAAATGCAACACTTCCTTGCTAGGAAATAGCGTTTGCAGATGTCTACGTATCTAAGCAATAGAGTTCTATTGCTTCTTAAATCGCGATATCGCATCTCATTTCTATGTTTCATGATAAGATGTAATATTCATTGCGGAGTGTCACTTACACCTCGCATACACTTCAAATGAATGTAAATGCGACACTTCCGTGCGAGGAAATAGCGTTTGCAGAAGTCTACGTATCGAAGCAATAGAGCTCTAATGCTTCTTTAATCGCAATATCGCATCTCATTTCTATGTTTCATGATAAGATATAATATACATAGTGCACTGTTATGTATACCTCGTATTTACTTCAAAAGAATGTAAATGCGACATTTCCTTGCTGGGAAGTAGCGTTTTCAGTTGTCTACGTATCGAACCAGTAGAGTTCTAATGCATCTTATATCGCGATATCGCATCTGATTTCTATGTTTCATGATAAGATATAATATTCATTGTGCAGTGTTATGTATATCTCGTCTACACTTCAAATGAATGTAAATGCGACATTTCCTTGCTAGGAAGTAGCGTTTTCAGTTGTCTACGTATGGAAGCAATAGAGTACTAATGCATCTTAAACCGCGATATCGCATCTGATTTTTATGTTTCATGATAAGATATAATATTCATTGTGCAGTGTTATGTATATCTCGTCTACACTTCAAATGAATGTAAATGAGACACATCCTTGCTAGGATATAGCGATGGCAGATGTCTACGTTTGGAAGCAATAGCGTTCTAGTGCTTCTAAAAACGCGATATCGCATCTCATTTCTATGTTTCTTGATAAGATATAATATTCATTTCGAAGTGTCATGTATACCTCGCATACACTTCAAATGAATGTAAATGCGACACTTCCTTGCTAGAAGTAGCGTCTGCAGATGTATACGTATCGAAGCAATAGAGTTCAAACGCATCTTAAATCGCGATATCGCCTCTCACATCTATGTTTCATGATAAAATACAGTATTCATTGCGGAGTGTCATGTATACTTCGTATTCACTTCAATAGAATGTAAATGCGAATCTTCCTTGCTTGGAAATAGCGTCTGCAGATATCTACGTATCGTAGCAATAGAGTTCTGATGCTTCTCAAAACGCGATATCGCATCTCATTTATCTGTTTCATGATAAGATATAATATTCATTGCGAATTTACATGTATACCTCGCATTCACTTCAGAAGAATGTAAATGCGACACTTCCTTGCTAGAAAATAGCGTTTCCAGATTTCTGCGTACCGTAGCAATAGTGTTCTAATGCTTCTTAAAACGCGGTATCGCATCTCATTTCTATGAATCATGATAAGATGTAATGTTCATTGCGAAGTGTCTTGTATACCTCCCATACACTTCAAACGAATGTAAATGCGACACTTCCTTGCTAGGAAATAGCGTTTTCCTGATCTCTACGTATCGAAGCAATAGAGTTCTAATGCATCTTAAATCGCCATGTCGCATCTTATTTCTATGTTTCATGATAAGATATAACATTCTTTGCGAAGTGTCATGTATACCACGTATTCCTTTCAAAAGAATGTAAATGCGACACTTCCTTTCTAGGAAATAACGTTTCCAGTTATCTACGTATCGTAGCAATAGAGTTCCAATGTTTCTTAAAACGCGATATCGCATCTCATTTCTATGTTTCATGATAAGATATAATATTCATTGTGGCTTGTTATGTATACCCCGCATTCACTTCAAAACAATGTAAATACGACACCTCCTTGATAGGAAATAGCGTCTGCAGATATGTACGTATCGTAGAAATAGAGTTCTAGTCTTTCTTAGAACGCCATATCGCATCTCATTTCTATGAATCATGATAGGATATAATATTCATTGCGAAGTGTCTTGTATACCTCCCTTACACTTCAAATGAATGTAAATGCGACACTTCCTTGCTAGGAAATAGCGTTTGCAGATGTCTACGTATCGTAGCAAGAGAGTTCTAATGCTTCTCAAAAAGCGATATCGCATCTCAATTCTATGTTGCATGATAAGATATAATATTCATTGTGGAGTGTTAAGTTTACCTCGCACTCACTTCAAAAGAATGTAAATGTGACACTTCCTTGCATGGCAATAGCGTTTGCAGATGTCTACGTACCGTAGCAATAGTGTTCTAATGCTTCTTAAAACGCGGTATCGCATCTCATTTCAATGAATCATGATAAGATGTAATATTCATTGCGATGTGTCTTGTATACCTCCCATACACTTCAAACGAATGTAAATGCGACACTTCATTGCTAGGAAATAGCGTTTCCTGATCTCTACGTATCGAAGCAATAGAGTTCTAATGCATTTTAAATCGCCATGTCGCATCTTATTTCTATGTTTCATGATAAGATATAACATTCTTTGCGAAGTGTCATGTATACCACGTATTCCTTTCAAAAGAATGTAAATGCGACACTTCCTTTCTAGGAAATAACGTTTCCAGATATCTACGTATCGTAGCAATAGAGTTCCAATGTTTCTTAAAACGCGAAATCGCATCTCATTTCTATGTTTCATGATGAGATATAATATTCATTGCGAAGTGTCATGTATACCTCGTATTCACTTCAAAAGAATGTAAATGTGACACTTCCTTGCATGGCAATAGCGTTTGCAGATGTCTACGTATCGAAGCAATAGAGTTCTAACGCTTTTTAAATCGCCATATCGCATCTCATTTCTATGTTTCATGATAAGATATAATATTCATTGCGGGGTGTTATGTATTACTCGTATTCACTTCAATAGAATGTAAATGCGGCACTGCCTTGCTAGGAAGTAGCGTTTGCAGACGTCTACGTATCGAAGCAATAGAGTTCTAATGCTTCATAAACCGCGATATCGCATCTCATTTCTATGTTTCATGATAAGATATAATATTCATTGTGGATTGTTATGTATACCTTGTATTCGTTTCAAAAGATTGAGAATGCGACACTTCCTTGCTAGGAAATAGCGTTTGTAGATGTCTACGTATCGAAGCAAAAGAGTTCCAATGCTTCTTAACACGCGAAATCGCTCCTCATTTCTATGCTTCATGATAAGATATAATATTCATTGTGGAATGTTGTGTATACCTCGTATTCACATCAAAAGAGTGAAAATGCGACTCTTCCTTGGTAGGAATTAGCGTTTGCAGATGTCTACGTATCGCAGCAATGCAGTTCTAATGCTTCTTAAAAAGCGAAATCGCTCCTCATTTATATGCTTCATGATAAGATATAATTTTCATTGTGGATTGTTATGTATACCTCGTATTCACTTCAAAAGATAGTAAATACGGCACTTCCTTGCTAGGCAATAGCGTCTGCAGATGTGTACGTATCGAAGCAATAGTATTCCAATGCTCCTTAAATCGCGATATCGCAAAACAATTCTACGTTGCATGATAAGATATAATATTCATTGTGCAGTGTTATGTATACCTCGTATTCACTTCAATAGAATGTAAATGCGACACTTCCTTGCTAGCAAATAGCGTTTGCAGATGTCTACGTATCGTAGGATTAGAGTTCTAATCCTTCTTAGAACTCGATATCGCATCTCATTTCTATGAATCATGATAATGTATAATATTCATTGCGAAGTGTCTTGTATACCTTGCATACTCTTCAAATGAATGTAAATGCGACACTTACTTGCTAGGAAATAGCGATGGGAGATGTCTACGGATCGAAGCAAATGAGTTCTAATGCTTCTTAAAACTAGATATCGCATCTCATTTCTATGTTTCATTATAAGATATAATATTCATTGCGAAGTGTCATGTATACCTGGCATACACTTTAAATGAATGTAAATGCGACACTTACTTGCTAGGAAATAGCGATGGGAGATGTCTACGGATCGAAGCAAATGAGTTCTAATGCTTCTTAAAACTAGATATCGCATCACATTTCTATGTCTTACGATAAGATATAATATTTATTGCGTAGTGTTATGTGTTTCTCGTCTACACTTCAATTGAATGTAAATGCGACACTTCCTTTCTAGGAAAATACGTTTCCAGATGTCTACGTATCGAAGCAATAGAGTATTAATGCCTCTTAAAACGCGATATCGCATCTCATTGCTACGTTGCATGATAAGATATAATATTCATAGCGAAGTGTCATGTATACCTCGCATAAACTTCAAACGAATGTAAATGCGACACATCCTTGCTAGGATATAGCGCTTGCAGATGTCTACGTATCGATTCAATAGGGTTCTAATGCTTCTTAAATCGCGATATCGCATCTCATTCCTATGTTTAATGATAAGATATAATACTCATAGTGCAGTGTTATATATACCTCGTATTCACTTCAAATGAACGAAAATGCGACACTTCCTTGCAAGGAAATAGTATTTGCAGTTGTCTACGTATCGAAGCAATAGATTTCTAAAGCTTCTTAAAAGGGGATATCGCGTCTCATTTCTATGTCTCATGATAAGATATAATATTCGTTGCGAAGTGTTATGTATTTCTCGTCTACACATCAAATGAATGTAAATACGACAGTTCCTTGCTAGAAAATAGCGTTTGTAGATGTCTACGTATCGAAGCAATAGAGTTCTAATACTTCTAAAACGCGATATCGCATCTCATATCTATGTTTCGTGATAAGATATAATATTCATTGCGAAGTGTCATGAATACCCTGGATACACATCACATGAATGTAATTGCGACACTTCCATGCTAGGAAATAGCGTCTGCAGATATCTACGTAACGTAGCAATGGAGTTCTATTGCTTCTTAAAACGCGATATCGTATCTTTTTTCTATGTTTCATGATAAGATATAATACTCATTTCGAGGTTTTACGCATACCTCGTATACACTTCAAATGAATGAAAGTGCTAAATTTCCTTGAGAGGAAGCAGCGCTTGCAGTTGTCTACGTATCGAAGCAATAGAGTTCTGATGCTTCTTAAATCGCGATATCGCATCTCATTTCTATGTTTCATGATATGATATAATATTCATTGCGAAGTGTCATGTATACCTCGCACACACTTCAAGTGAATGTAAACCCGACACTTCCTTCCTAGAAAATTAGGTTTCCAGATGTCTACGTATCGAAGCAATAGAGTTCTAATTCTTCTTAGAACGCGATATCGCATCTCATTTGTTTGTTTCATGATAAGATACAATATTAATTGCCAAGTGTCATGTATACCTCGTATTCACTTCAAAAGAATGTAAATGCTACACTTCCTTGCTAGGAAATAGCGTTTGCAGATGTCTACGTATCGAAGCAATAGGGTTCTAATGCTTCTTAAAACGCTATACCGCATCTCATTTCTATGTTTCATTATAAGACATAATATTCATTGCGAAGTGTCATGTGTACCTCGCATACACCTCAAATGAATGTAAATGCGACACTTCCTTGCTAGGAAATAGCGTCTGCAGATGTCTACGTATCGTAGCAATAGAGTCCTAATGTTTCCTAAATCGCGATATCGCATTTCACTTCGAAGTTTCATGATAAGATATAAAATTCATTGTGCAGTGTTATGTATATCTCGTCTACACTTCAAATGAATGTAAATGCGACACTTCCTTGCCAGGAAATAGCGTTTGCAGATGTCTACGTATCGTAGCATTAGGGTTCTAATGCTTCTCAAAACGCGATGTAGCATCTCATTTCTATGTTTCATGATAAGATGTAATATTCATTGCGAAGTGTCATGTATACATCGTATTCACTTCAAAAGGATGTAAATGCGACACTACCTTGGTAGGAAATAGTGTTTGCAGATGTCTACGTATCGAAGAAATAGAGTTTTATGCTTCTTAAATCCCGATGTCGCATTTCATATCTATGTTTCATGATAAGATATAATATTCATTGCGAAGTGTCATGTATACCTCGTATTCACTTCAAAAGAATGTAAATGCGACACCTTCTTGCTAGGGAATAGCGTTTGTAGATGTCTACGTATCGTAGCAATAGGGTTCTAATGCTTCTTAAATCGCGAAATCGCATCTCACTTCTACGTTTCATGATAAGATATAATATTCATTGTGCAGTGTTATGTATATCTCGTCTACACTTCAAATGAATATAAATGCGACACTTCCTTGCTAGGAAATAGCGTCGGCAGATATCGAACGTATCGTAGCAATAGAGATCTAATTCTTCTTGAGTCGCCATATCGCATCTCATTTCTATGTTTTACGATAAGATATACTATTCATTGCGGAGTGTCATGTATACCTCGTACTCTCTTCAAAAGAATGTAAATACGGCACTTCCTTGCTAGTAAATAGCGTTTGCAGATGTCTACGTATCGTAGCAATAGAGTTCTAATGCTTCTCGAAACGCGATATCGCATCTCATTTCTATGTTTCATGATAAGTTATAATATTCATTGTGGAGTGTTATGTATACCTTCTTTCACTTCAAAAGAATGTAAATGCGACACATCCTTGCTAGGAAATAGCGTCAGCAGATATCTACGTATCGTAGCAATAGAGTTCTAATGCTTCTTAAAACGCGAAACAGCTTCTCATTTATATGCTTCATGATAAGACATAATATTCATTGTGGAGTGTTATGTATACCTCGCATTCACTTCAAAAGAATGTAAATGCGACACTTCCTTGCTAGGAAATAGCGTTTCCAGATGTCCAGGTATCGAAGCAATAGAGCTCTAATGCTTCTTAAAACGAGATATCGCATCTCATTTCTATGTCTCATGACAAGATATAATATTCATTGCGAATTGTCATGTATACCTCGCATACACTTCAAAAGAATGTAAATGCGACACTTCCTTGCTGGGCAATAGCGTTCCAAGATGTCTACGTATCGAAGCAATTGTGTTCTAATGCAGCCTAATTTGCGATATCGCATTTCATTTCTATGTTTCAAGATAAGGTATAATATTCATTGCGAAGTGTTATGTATTCCTCGTCTGCGCTACAAATAAGTGTAAACGCGGCACCTCCTTGCTAGGAAATAGCGTTTTCAGATGTCTACGTATCGTAGCAATTGAGTTCTAATGCTTCTTAAAACGCCATATCGCAACTCACTTCTATGTATCATGATAAGATATAATATTCATTATGCAGTGTTATGTATACCTCGTACTGACTTCATAAGAATGTAGTGCGACACTTCCTTGCTATTAAACAGTGTTTGCAGTTATCTAAGTATCGAATCAATAGAGTTCTAATTCTTCTTAAAACGCGATAATGCATCTCATTTCTATGTTTCATGATAAGATACAATATTAATTGCCAAGTGTCATGTATACTTCGTTTTCGCTTCAAAAGAATGTAAATGCGACACTTCCTTGCTAGGAAATAGCGTTTGCAGATGTCTATGTATCATAGCAATAGAGTTCTAATTCGTCTTAGGACGCGATATCGCATCTCATTTCTATGTTTCATGATAAGATATAATATTCATTGTTCAGTGTTATGTATACCTCGTATTCTCTTCAAAAGAATGTAAATGCGACACTTCCTTGCTAGGAAATAGCGTTTGCAGATGTCTACGTATCGTAGCAATAGAGTTCCAGTTCTTCTTAAAACGCGATATCGCATCTCATTTCTATGTTCCATGATAAGATACAATATTAATTGCCAAGTGTCATGTATACCTCGTATTCACTTCAAAACAATGTAAGTGCGACACTTCCTTGCTAGGAAATAGCGTTTGCAGATGTCTATGTATCGTAGCAATTGAGTTCTAATTCTTCTTAAAACGCGATATCGATTCTCATTTCTATGTTTCATGATAAATGACAATATTAATTGCCAAGTGTCATGTATACCTCGTATTCACTTCAAAAGAATGTAAATGCTACACTTCCTTGCTAGGAAATAGCGTTTGCAGATGTCTACGTATCGAAGCAACAGAGTTCTAGTGCTGCTTAAATCGCGATATCGCATCTCATTTCTATGCATCATGATAAGATATAATATTCATTGTGCAGTGTTTTGTATACCTCGTATTCGCTTCAAAAGAATGTAAATGCGACACTTCCTTGCTAGGAAATAGCGTTTGCAGATGTCTACGTATCGTAGCATTGGAGCCCTAATGCTTCTTAAATCGCGGTATCGCATCTCATTTCTATGTTTCATGACAAGATATAATATTCATTGCGAAGTGTCACTTATACCTCGCATACACTTTAATTGAATGTAAATTACGATACTTCCTTACCAGGAAATAGCTTTTGCAGATATCTACGTATCGAAGCGATAGAGTTCTAATGCTTCTTAAAACGGGATATCGCATCTGATATCTATGTTTCATGATAAGATATAATATTTCTTGTGCAGTGTTATGTATATCTCGTCTACACTTCAAAAGAATGTAAATGCGACACTGCCTTGCTAGGAAATAGCGCCTGCCGACGTCTACGTATCGTAGCAATAGAGCTCTAATTCGTCTTAGGACGCGATATCGCATCTCATTTCTATGTTTCATGATAAGATATAATATTCATTGTTCAGTGTTATGTATACCTCGTATTCTCTTCAAAACAATGTAAGTGCGACACTTCCTTGCTAGGAAATAGCGTTTGCAGATGTCTATGTATCGTAGCAATAGAGTTCCAATTCTTCTTAAAACGCGATATCGATTCTCATTTCTATGTTTCATGATAAGATACAATATTAATTGCCAAGTGTCATGTATACCTCGTATTCACTTCAAAAGAATGTAAATGCTACACTTCCTTGCTAGGAAATAGCGTTTGCAGATGTCTACGTATCGAAGCAACAGAGTTCTAGTGCTGCTTAAATCGCGATATCGCATCTCATTTCTATGTTTCATGATAAGATATAATATTCATTGTGCAGTGTTACGTATACCTCGTATTCGCTTTAGAAGAATGTAAATGTGACACTTCCTTGATAGGAAATAGCGTTTGCAGATGTCTACGTATCTAAGCAATAGAGTTCTATTGCTTCTTAAATCGCGATATCGCATTTCATTTCTATGTTTCATGATAAGATATAATATTCATTGTGCAGTGTTATGTATACCCCGTATGCACTTCAAAAGAATGTAAATGCGACACTTCCTTCCTAGAAAATAGCGTTTGTAGATGTCTACGTATCGTAGCATTAGGGTTCTAATGCTTCTCAGAACGCGATGTAGCAACTCATTTCTATGTTTCATAATAAGATATAATATTCATTGTGTAGTGTTATGTATACCTCGTATTCACTTCAATAGAATGTAAATGCGGCACTTCCTTGCTAGGAAATAGCGTTTGCTGGTGTCACCGTATCGAAGTAATTGTGTTCTCATGCTTCTTAAATCGCAATATCGCATCTCATTTCTATGTGTCATGATAAGATATAATATTCATTGCTGAGTGTTATGTGTACTTCGTATTCACTTCAATAGAATGTAAATGCGACACTTCCTTGCTAGGATATAGCGATGGCAGATGTCTACGTATCGAAGCAACAGTGTTCTAATGCTTCCTAAACCACCATATCGCATCTCATTTCTATGTTTCATGATAAGATATAATATTTATTCTGGAGTGTTATTTATACCCCATATTCACTTCTAAAGATTGAAAATGCGATACTTCCTTGCTAGGAAATAGCGTTTGCAGATGTCTACGTATCGTAGCAATTGAGTTCTAATGCTTCTTAAAACGCGAAATCGCTCCTCATTTATATGCTTCATGATAAGATATAATATTCATTGTGGAGTGTTATGTATACCTCGTATTCACCTCCAAAGCATGTAAATGCGACACTCTCTTGCTAGGAAATAGCGTCTGCAGATGTCTACGTAACGACGCACTAGATTTCTAATGCTTCTTAAATCGTCATATCGCTCCTCATTTATATGCTTCATGATAAGATATAATATTCATTGTGGAGTGTTATGTATACCTCGTATTCACTTCCAAAGAATGTAAATGCGACACTCTCTTGCTAGGAAATAGCGTCTGCAGATGTCTACGTAACGACGCACTAGATTTCTAATGCTTCTTAAATCGTCATATCGCATCTCATTTCTATGTTTCATGATAAGATATAATATTCATTGTGGAGTGTTATGTATATCTCGTCTACACTTCAAGTGAATGTAAATGCGACACTTCCTTGCTTGGCAGTAGCGTTTGCAGATATCTGCGTATCGAAGCAATAGAGTTCTAATGCTTCTTAAAACGAGATATCGCATCTCATTTATATGTTTCATGATAAGATATAATATTCATTGCGAAGTTTCATGTATTCCTCGTATTCACTTCATATGAATGTAAATGCGACAATTCCTTGCTAGGAAATAGCGTTTGCAGATGTCTACTAAGCGTAGCAATCGTGTTATAATGCTTCTAATAACGAGATATCGCATCTCATTTCTATGTTTCATGATAACATATAATATTCATTGCGAAGTGTTTTGTATACCTCGCATACACTTCAAATGAATGTAAATGCGACACTTCCTTGCTAGGAAATAGCGATTGCAGATTTCTGCGTATCGTAGCATTAGGTTTCTATTGCATCCCAAAACGCGATATCGCATCTCATTTCTATGTTTCATGATAAGATATAGTATTCATTGTGCAATTTTATGTATACCTCGCATTTACTCCAAAAGAATGTTAATGCGACACGTCCTTGCTAGGAAGTAGCTATTGCAGATGTCTACGTATCAAAGCAATAGTGTTCCAATGCTTCTTGAAACGGGATATCGCATCTCATTTCTATGTTTCATGATAAGATACAATATTTATTGCGAAGTGTCACGTATACATCGCATACACTTCAAATGAATGTAAATGCGACACTTCCTTGCTAGGAAATAGCGTTTGCAGATTTCTGCTTATCATAGCATTAGATTTCTATTGCATCTCAAAACGCGATATCGCATTTCATTTCTATGTTTCATGATAAGATATAATATTTATTGCGAAGTGTCACGTATACATCGCATACACTTCAAATGAATGTAAATGCGACACTTCCTTGCTAGGAAATAGCGTTTGCAGATGTCTACGTATCGAAGCAATGGAGTTCTAAGGCTTCTTAAAACGCGCTATCACATCACATTTGTATGTCTCATGATAAGATATAATATTCATTGCGAAGTTTCATGTATTCCTCGTATTCACTTTAACTGAATCTAAATGCGACACTTCCTAGCTAGGAAATAGCGTTTGCAGATATCTACGCATCGAAGCAATAAAGTTCTAATGCATCTTAAATCGTGATATCGCATCTCATTTCTATGTTTCATGATAACATATAATATTCATTCTGCAATGTTATGTGTACCTCGCATTCACTTCAAAAGAATGTAAATGCGATACGTCCATGCTATGAAATAGCGTTTGTAGATGTCTACGTATCGTAGCAATAGAATTCTAATGCTTCTTAAAACGCGCTCTCACATCACATTTCTATGTTTCATGATAAGATATAATATTAATTGCGAAGTGTCATGTATACCTTGTATTCACGTCAGAAGAATGTAAATGCGACACTTCCTTGCTAGGAAATAACGTTTGCAGATTTCTGCGTATCGTAGCATTAGATTTCTATTGCATCCCAAAACGCGATATCGCATTTCATTTCTATGTTTCATGATAAGATATAATATTTATTGCGAAGTGTCACGTATTCCTCGTCTTCCCTTCAAATGAATGTAAATGCGATACTTCCTTGCTAGGAAATAGCGTTTGCAGATGTCTACGTATCGAAGCAAAAGAGTTCTAATACTTCTTAAAACGAGATATCGCATCTCAGTCCTATGTTTCATGGTAAGATATACTATTCATTGCGATGTATCACGTATTCCTCGTCTTCCCTTCAAACGAATGTAAATGCGACACATCCTTGCTCGGAAATAGCGTTTGCAGATGTCTACGTATCGAAGCAATAGAAATCTAATGCTTCTTGAAACGGGATATCGCATCTCGTTACTATGTTTCATGATAAGATATAGTATTCATTGCGAAGAATCACTTATACCTCGCATACACATCAGAAGAATGTAAATGCGACACTTCCTTGCTAGGAAACAGCGTCTGCAGATGTCTACGTATCGTAGCAATAGAGTTCTAATGCTTCTTAAAACACGATATAACATCACATTTGTATGTTTCATGATAAGATATAATATTCATTGCGAAGTTTCATGTATTCCTCGTATTCACTTCAAATGAATGTAAATGCGACACTTCCTTGCTAGGAAATAGCGTTTGCAGATGTCTACGTATCGAAGCAAAAGAGTTCTAATACTTCTTAAAACGAGATATCGCATCTCATTCCTATGTTTCATGGTAGGATATACTATTCATTGCGAAGTGTTATGTATACCTCGTATTCACTTCAAAAGAATGTATATGCGATACTTCCTTGCTAGGAAATAGCGTTTGCAGATGTCTACGTATCGTAGCAATTGAGTACTAATGCTTCTCAAAACGCGATATCGCATCTCATTTCGATGAATCATGATAAGATGTAATGTTCAGTGCGAAGTTTCTTGTATACCTCGCATACACTTCAAATTAATGTAAATGCGACACTTCCTTGCTAGGATATAGCGATGGCAGATGTCTACGTATCGAAGCAACAGTGTTCTAATGCTTCCTAAACCACCATATCGCATCTCATTTCTATGTTTCATGATAAGATATAATATTTATTCTGGAGTGTTATTTATACCCCATATTCACTTCTAAAGATTGAAAATGCGATACTTCCTTGCTAGGAAATAGCGTTTGCAGATGTCTACGTATCGTAGCAATTGAGTTCTAATGCTTCTAAAACGCGAAATCGCTCCTCATTTATATGCTTCATGATAAGATATAATATTCATTGTGGAGTGTTATGTATACCTCGTATTCACTTCCAAAGAATGTAAATGCGACACTCTCTTGCTAGGAAATAGCGTCTGCAGATGTCTACGTAACGACGCACTAGATTTCTAATGCTTCTTAAATCGTCATATCGCTCCTCATTTATATGCTTCATGATAAGATATAATATTCATTGTGGAGTGTTATGTATACCTCGTATTCACTTCCAAAGAATGTAAATGCGACACTCTCTTGCTAGGAAATAGCGTCTGCAGATGTCTACGTAACGACGCACTAGATTTCTAATGCTTCTTAAATCGTCATATCGCATCTCATTTCTATGTTTCATGATAAGATATAATATTCATTGTGGAGTGTTATGTATATCTCGTCTACACTTCAAGTGAATGTAAATGCGACACTTCCTTGCTTGGCAGTAGCGTTTGCAGATATCTGCGTATCGAAGCAATAGAGTTCTAATGCTTCTTAAAACGAGATATCGCATCTCATTTCTAAGTTTTAGGATAAGTTATAATATTCATTGCGGAGTGTCATGTATACTTCGTATTCACTTCAAAAGAAAGTAAATGCGACATTTGGTTGCTAGGAAATAGCGTTTTCAGATGTGTACGTAACGAAGCAATGGTGTTCTAGTGCTTCTTAAATCGTCATATCGCATCTCATTTCTATGTTTCATGATAAGATATATTCATTGTGGAGTGTTATGTATGCCTCGTATTCACTTCAAAAGACTGTAAATGCGACACTTCCTTGCTAGGAAATAGCGTCTGTAGATGTCTACTTATCGATGCAATAGAGTTCTAATGCTTCTTAAAACGCGAAATCGATCCTCATTTATATGCTTCATGATAAGATATAATTTTCATTGTGGATTGTTATGTATACCTCGTATTCGCTCCAAAAGAATGTAAATGCGACACTTCCTTGCTAGCAAATAGCGTGTGCAGATGTCAATGTATCGTAGCAATAGGGTTCTAATGCTTCTTAATGCGCGAATCGATCCTCATTTCTATGTTTCACGTTAAAATATAATATTCAATGTGGAGTGTTATATATATCTCGTATTCGCTTCAAAAGAATGTAAATGCGACACTTGCTTCCTAGGAAACAGCGTCTGCAGATGTCTACGTATCGTAGCAATAGTGTTCTAATGCTTCTTAAAACACGATATCACATCACATTTATATGTTTCATGATAAGATATAATATTCATTGCGAAGTTTCATGTATTCCTCGTATTCACTTCATATGAATGTAAATGCGACAATTCCATGCTAGGAAATAGCGTTTGCAGATGTCTACTAAGCGTAGCAATCGTGTTATAATGCTTCTAATAACGAGATATCGCATCTCATTTCTATGTTTCATGATAACATATAATATTCATTGCGAAGTGTTTTGTATACCTCGCATACACTTCAAATGAATGTAAATGCGACACTTCCTTGCTAGGAAATAGCGATTGCAGATTTCTGCGTATCGTAGCATTAGGTTTCTATTGCATCCCAAAACGCGATATCGCATCTCATTTCTATGTTTCATGATAAGATATAGTATTCATTGTGCAATTTTATGTATACCTCGCATTTACTCCAAAAGAATGTTAATGCGACACGTCCTTGCTAGGAAGTAGCTATTGCAGATGTCTACGTATCAAAGCAATAGTGTTCCAATGCTTCTTGAAACGGGATATCGCATCTCATTTCTATGTTTCATGATAAGATACAATATTTATTGCGAAGTGTCACGTATACATCGCATACACTTCAAATGAATGTAAATGCGACACTTCCTTGCTAGGAAATAGCGTTTGCAGATTTCTGCTTATCATAGCATTAGATTTCTATTGCATCTCAAAACGCGATATCGCATTTCATTTCTATGTTTCATGATAAGATATAATATTTATTGCGAAGTGTCACGTATACATCGCATACACTTCAAATGAATGTAAATGCGACACTTCCTTGCTAGGAAATAGCGTTTGCAGATGTCTACGTATCGAAGCAATGGAGTTCTAAGGCTTCTTAAAACGCGCTATCACATCACATTTGTATGTCTCATGATAAGATATAATATTCATTGCGAAGTTTCATGTATTCCTCGTATTCACTTTAACTGAATCTAAATGCGACACTTCCTAGCTAGGAAATAGCGTTTGCAGATATCTACGCATCGAAGCAATAAAGTTCTAATGCATCTTAAATCGTGATATCGCATCTCATTTCTATGTTTCATGATAACATATAATATTCATTCTGCAATGTTATGTGTACCTCGCATTCACTTCAAAAGAATGTAAATGCGATACGTCCATGCTATGAAATAGCGTTTGTAGATGTCTACGTATCGTAGCAATAGAATTCTAATGCTTCTTAAAACGCGCTCTCACATCACATTTCTATGTTTCATGATAAGATATAATATTAATTGCGAAGTGTCATGTATACCTTGTATTCACGTCAGAAGAATGTAAATGCGACACTTCCTTGCTAGGAAATAACGTTTGCAGATTTCTGCGTATCGTAGCATTAGATTTCTATTGCATCCCAAAACGCGATATCGCATTTCATTTCTATGTTTCATGATAAGATATAATATTTATTGCGAAGTGTCACGTATTCCTCGTCTTCCCTTCAAATGAATGTAAATGCGATACTTCCTTGCTAGGAAATAGCGTTTGCAGATGTCTACGTATCGAAGCAAAAGAGTTCTAATACTTCTTAAAACGAGATATCGCATCTCAGTCCTATGTTTCATGGTAAGATATACTATTCATTGCGATGTATCACGTATTCCTCGTCTTCCCTTCAAACGAATGTAAATGCGACACATCCTTGCTCGGAAATAGCGTTTGCAGATGTCTACGTATCGAAGCAATAGAAATCTAATGCTTCTTGAAACGGGATATCGCATCTCGTTACTATGTTTCATGATAAGATATAGTATTCATTGCGAAGAATCACTTATACCTCGCATACACATCAGAAGAATGTAAATGCGACACTTCCTTGCTAGGAAACAGCGTCTGCAGATGTCTACGTATCGTAGCAATAGAGTTCTAATGCTTCTTAAAACACGATATAACATCACATTTGTATGTTTCATGATAAGATATAATATTCATTGCGAAGTTTCATGTATTCCTCGTATTCACTTCAAATGAATGTAAATGCGACACTTCCTTGCTAGGAAATAGCGTTTGCAGATGTCTACGTATCGAAGCAAAAGAGTTCTAATACTTCTTAAAACGAGATATCGCATCTCATTCCTATGTTTCATGGTAGGATATACTATTCATTGCGAAGTGTTATGTATACCTCGTATTCACTTCAAAAGAATGTATATGCGATACTTCCTTGCTAGGAAATAGCGTTTGCAGATGTCTACGTATCGTAGCAATTGAGTACTAATGCTTCTCAAAACGCGATATCGCATCTCATTTCGATGAATCATGATAAGATGTAATGTTCAGTGCGAAGTTTCTTGTATACCTCGCATACACTTCAAATTAATGTAAATGCGACACTTCCTTGCTAGGATATAGCGATGGCAGATGTCTACGTATCGAAGCAACAGTGTTCTAATGCTTCCTAAACCACCATATCGCATCTCATTTCTATGTTTCATGATAAGATATAATATTTATTCTGGAGTGTTATTTATACCCCATATTCACTTCTAAAGATTGAAAATGCGATACTTCCTTGCTAGGAAATAGCGTTTGCAGATGTCTACGTATCGTAGCAATTGAGTTCTAATGCTTCTAAAACGCGAAATCGCTCCTCATTTATATGCTTCATGATAAGATATAATATTCATTGTGGAGTGTTATGTATACCTCGTATTCACTTCCAAAGAATGTAAATGCGACACTCTCTTGCTAGGAAATAGCGTCTGCAGATGTCTACGTAACGACGCACTAGATTTCTAATGCTTCTTAAATCGTCATATCGCTCCTCATTTATATGCTTCATGATAAGATATAATATTCATTGTGGAGTGTTATGTATACCTCGTATTCACTTCCAAAGAATGTAAATGCGACACTCTCTTGCTAGGAAATAGCGTCTGCAGATGTCTACGTAACGACGCACTAGATTTCTAATGCTTCTTAAATCGTCATATCGCATCTCATTTCTATGTTTCATGATAAGATATAATATTCATTGTGGAGTGTTATGTATATCTCGTCTACACTTCAAGTGAATGTAAATGCGACACTTCCTTGCTTGGCAGTAGCGTTTGCAGATATCTGCGTATCGAAGCAATAGAGTTCTAATGCTTCTTAAAACGAGATATCGCATCTCATTTCTAAGTTTTAGGATAAGTTATAATATTCATTGCGGAGTGTCATGTATACTTCGTATTCACTTCAAAAGAAAGTAAATGCGACATTTGGTTGCTAGGAAATAGCGTTTTCAGATGTGTACGTAACGAAGCAATGGTGTTCTAGTGCTTCTTAAATCGTCATATCGCATCTCATTTCTATGTTTCATGATAAGATATATTCATTGTGGAGTGTTATGTATGCCTCGTATTCACTTCAAAAGACTGTAAATGCGACACTTCCTTGCTAGGAAATAGCGTCTGTAGATGTCTACTTATCGATGCAATAGAGTTCTAATGCTTCTTAAAACGCGAAATCGATCCTCATTTATATGCTTCATGATAAGATATAATTTTCATTGTGGATTGTTATGTATACCTCGTATTCGCTCCAAAAGAATGTAAATGCGACACTTCCTTGCTAGCAAATAGCGTGTGCAGATGTCAATGTATCGTAGCAATAGGGTTCTAATGCTTCTTAATGCGCGAATCGATCCTCATTTCTATGTTTCACGTTAAAATATAATATTCAATGTGGAGTGTTATATATATCTCGTATTCGCTTCAAAAGAATGTAAATGCGACACTTGCTTCCTAGGAAACAGCGTCTGCAGATGTCTACGTATCGTAGCAATAGTGTTCTAATGCTTCTTAAAACACGATATCACATCACATTTATATGTTTCATGATAAGATATAATATTCATTGCGAAGTTTCATGTATTCCTCGTATTCACTTCATATGAATGTAAATGCGACAATTCCATGCTAGGAAATAGCGTTTGCAGATGTCTACTAAGCGTAGCAATCGTGTTATAATGCTTCTAATAACGAGATATCGCATCTCATTTCTATGTTTCATGATAACATATAATATTCATTGCGAAGTGTTTTGTATACCTCGCATACACTTCAAATGAATGTAAATGCGACACTTCCTTGCTAGGAAATAGCGTTTGCAGATTTCTGCGTATCGTAGCATTAGGTTTCTATTGCATCCCAAAACGCGATATCGCATCTCATTTCTATGTTTCATGATAAGATATAGTATTCATTGTGCAATGTTATGTATACCTCGCATTTACTCCAAAAGAATGTTAATGCGACACGTCCTTGCTAGGAAGTAGCTATTGCAGATGTCTACGTATCAAAGCAATAGTGTTCTAATGCTTCTTGAAACGGGATATCGCATCTCATTTCTATGTTTCATGATAAGATACAATATTTATTGCGAAGTGTCACGTATACATCGCATACACTTCAAGTGAATGTAAATGCGACACTTCCTTGCTAGGAAATAGCGTTTGCAGATTTCTGCTTATCATAGCATTAGATTTCTATTGCATCTCAAAACACGATATCGCATTTCATTTCTATGTTTCATGATAAGATATAATATTTATTGCGAAGTGTCAGGTATACATCGCATACACTTCAAATGAATGTAAATGCGACACTTCCTTGCTAGGAAATAGCGTTTGCAGATGTCTACGTATCGAAGCAATGGAGTTCTAAGGCTTCTTAAAACGCGCTATCACATCACATTTGTATGTCTCATGATAAGATATAATATTCATTGCGAAGTTTCATGTATTCCTCGTATTCACTTTAAATGAATCTAAATGCGACACTTCCTTGCTAGGAAATAGCGTTTGCAGATATCTACGCATCGAAGCAATAAAGTTCTAATGCATCTTAAATCGTGATATCGCATCTCATTTCTATGCTTCATGATAAGATATAATATTAATTGCGAAGTGTCATGTATACCTTGTATTCACTTCAGAAGAATGTAAATGCGACATTTCCTTGCTAGGAAATAACGTTTGCAGATGTCTACGTATCGTAGCAATAGAGTTCCAATGCTTCTTAAAACGCGATATCACATCACATTTCTATGTTTCACGATGAGATATAATATTCATTGTGGAGTGGTTATTTATACCTCGTATTCACCTCAAAAGAATGTAAATGCGACACTTCCTTGCTAGGAAATAGCTATTGCAGATGTCTACGTATCGAAGCAATAGAGTTCTAATGCTTCTTGAAACGGGATATCGCATCTCATTTCTATGTTTCATGATAAGATATAATATTAATTGCGAAGTGTCATGTATACCTTGTATTCACTTCCTGAAGAATGTAAATGCGACACCTCCTTGCTAGGAAATAACGTTTGCAGATGTCTACGTATCGTAGCAATAGTGTTCCAATGCTTCTTAAAACGCGATATCACATCACATTTCTATGTTTCACGATAAGATATAATTTTCATTGTGGAGTGTTATTTATACCTCGTATTCACCTCAAAAGAATGTAAATGCGACACTTCCTTGCTAGGAAATAGCGTTTGCAGATTTCTGCGTATCGTAGCACTAGATTTCTATTGCATCCCAAAACGTGATATCGCATCTCATTTCTATGTTTCATCATAAGATAAAATATTTATTGCGCAGTGTCACGTATACATCGCATACACTTCAATTGAATGTAAATGCGACACTTCCTTGCTAGGAAATAGCGTTTGCAGATGTCTACGTATCGAAGCAAAAGAGTTCTAATTCTTCTTAAAACGAGATATCGCATCTCATTCCTATGTTTCATGGTAAGATATACTATTCATTGCGAAGTGTTATGTATACCTCGCATACACTTCAAATGAATGTAAATGCGATACATCCTTGCTCGGAAATAGCGTTTGCAGATGTCTACGTATCGAAGCAATAGAGTTCTAATGCTTCTTGAAACGGGATATCGCATCTCGTTACTATGTTTCATGATAAGATATAGTATTCATTGCGAAGTATCACTTATACCTCGCATACACTTCAGAAGAATGTAAATGCGACACTTCCTTGCTAGGAAACAGCGTCTGTAGATGTCTACGCATCGTAGCAATAGAGTTCTAAATCTTCTTAAAACGCGATATCACATCACATTTTTATGTTTCATGATAACATATAATATTCATTGCGAAGTGTTATGTATACCTCGCATACACTTCAAATGAATGTAAATGCGACACTTCCTTTCTAGGAAATAACGTTTCCAGATATCTACGTATCGAAGCAATAGAGTTCCAATGCTTCTTAAAAGGCGATATCGCATCTCTATTCTATGTCGCATGATAAGATATATTATTCATTGCGAAGTGTTATGTATTCGTCGTCTACACTTCCAGTGAATGTAAATGCGACACTTCCTATCTAGGAAATTACGTTTCCAGATATCTACGTATCGAAGCAATAGAATTCTAATGCTTCTTATAACGCGACATTGCATCTCATTTCTATGTTTCACGATAAGATATAATATTTAATGTGGAGTGTTATGTATACCTCGTATTCACTCCAAGAAAATGTAAATGCGACACTTCCTTGCTAGGTAATAGCGTTTCCAGATATCTACGTATCGTAGCAATTGAGTTCAAATGTTTCTTAAAACGCGATATCGCATCTCTCTTCTATGTTTCATGATAAGATATAATATTCATTGTGGAGTGTTATGTATACCACGTTTTCACTTCAAAAGAATGTAAGTGCGACACATCCTTGCTGGGATATAGCATTTGCAGATGTCTACGTATCGTGGCAATAGAGTTCTAACGCTTCTTAGAACGCGATATCGCATCTCATTTCTATGTTTCATGATAAGATATAAAATTCATTGCGAAGTGTCATGTATACCTCATATTCACTTCAAAAAAATGAAAATGCGACACTTCCTTGCTAGGAAATAGCGTTTGCAGACGTCTACGTATCGAAGCAATAGAGTTCTAATGCTTCTTTAAACGGGATATCGCATCTCATTTCTATGCTTCATGATAAGATATAATATTCATTGCGAAGTTTCATGTATTCCTCGTATTCACTTCAAATGAATATAAATGCGACACTTCCTTGCTAGGAAATAGCGTTTGCAGACGTCTACGTATCGTAGCAATAGAGTTCTAATGCTTCTCAAAACGCGATACCGCATCTCATTTCTATGTTTCATGATAAGATATAATATTCATTGCGAAGTGTTATATACTCCTAATATTCACTTCAAATGAATGTAAGTGCGACACTTCCCTGCTAGGAAGAAGTGTTTCTAGATGTCTACGTATCGAAGCAATAGAGTTCTAATGCATCTTAAAACGCGATATCGCATCTTATTTCTATGTTTTATGATAAGATATATTATTCATTGCGAAGTGTCATGTGTACCTCGTATTCACTTCAAGAGAATGTAAATGCGACACTTCCTTGCTTGGAAATAGCGTTTGCAGCTGTCTACGTATCGTAGCAATAGAGTTCTAATGCTTCTTAAAATCAATAATCGCATTTCATTTCTATGTTTCATGGTAAGATAAAATAATAATTGCAAAGTGTCACTTATACCTCGCGTGCACTTCAAATGAATGTAAATGCGACAATTCATTGCTAGGAAATAGCGTTTGCAGATATCTACATGTCGTAGCAATAGAGTTCTAAAGCATCTGGAAACGCGATATCGCATCTCATTTCTGTGTTTCATGATAAGATATAATATTCATTGCGAATTGTCATGTATACCTCGTATTCCTTTCAATAGAATGTACATGCGACACTTCCTTGCTAGGAAATAGCGTTTGCAGATGTCTACGTATCGCAGCAATAGAGTTCTAATGCTTCTTAAAACGCGAAATCGCTTCTCATTTATATGCTTTATGATAAGATGTAATATTCATTGTGGAGTGTTATGTATACCTCATATTCACTTCAAAAGAATGTAAATATGACACTTCCTTGCCAGGATATAGCGTTTTCAGATGTATACATATAGAAACAGTAGGGTACTAATGCTTCTTAGAACGAGACTTCGATTCCCATTTCTATGTTTCATGAAAGGATATAATATTCATTGCGAAGTGTCATGTAAACCTCGTATTCACTTCAAAAGAATGTAAATGCGACACTTCCTTGCTAGGTATTAGTGTTTGCAGATGTCTACGTATCGTAGCAATGGAGTTCTAATGCTTCTTAAATCGCGATATCGCATCTCATTTCAATGTTTCGTGATGATATAATATTCAATGCGAAGTATCATGTAAACCTCGTATTCACTTCAAAAGAATGTAAATGCGACACTTCCTTGCTGGGAAATAGAGTTTGCAGATGTCTAATTATCGTAGCAATAGAGTTCTAAAGCTTCTTAAAATGCGATGTAGCATCTCATTTCTATGTGTCATGATGAGATATAATATTCATTGCGAAGTGTCATGTATACCTCGTATTCACTTCAAAAGAATGCAAATGCGACACTTCCTTCCTAGGAATTAGCGTCTGCAGATGTCAATGTATCGTAGCAATAGAGTTCTAATGCTTCTTAAAACGCGAATCGATCCACATTTCTATGTTTCACGATAAAATATAATATTCATTGTGGAGTGTTATATATACCTCGTATTCACTTCAAAGGAATGTAAATGCGATACTTCCTTGCTAGGAAATAGCGTCTGCAGATATCTACGTATCGTAGCAATAGAGTTCTAATGCTTCTCAAAACGCGATATCGCATCTCATTTGTATGTTTCATGATAAGATACAATATTCATTGCGAAGTGTCTTGTACACCTCGCATACACTTCGAATAAGTGTAAATGCGACACTTCCTTGCTGGGAAAAAGCGTCTGCAGATGTCTACGTATTGAAGCAATAGAGTTCTAATGCTTTTTAGATCGCGGTATAGCACCTCATTTCTATGTTTCATGATAAGGTATAATATTCATTGTGGAGTGTTATGTATTCCTCGTATTCACTTCAAAAAAATGTAAACGCGACACTTCCTTGCTATTAAATAGCGTTTGCAGACGTCTACGTATCGAAGCAATAGTGTTCCAGTGCTTCTTAAATCGCGATATCGCATCTCATTACTATGTTTCATGATACGATATAATATTCATTGTGGACTGTTATGTATACCTCGTATTCACTTCAAATGAATGTAAATGCGACAGTTCCTTGATAGGAAATAGCGATGGCAGATGTCTACGTATCGAAGCGACAGAGTTATAATGCTTCTTAAGACGAGATTTCGCATGTCATTTTAATGTTTTATGATATGATATAATATTCATTGCGAAGTGTCTTGTACACCTCGCATACACTTCAAATTAATGTAAATGCGACACTTCCTTGCTAGGAAATAGCGATGGCAGATGTCTACGTATCGAAGCAACAGAGTTCTAATGCTTCTTAAATCGCCATATCGCATCTCATTTCTATGTTTCGTGATAAGATATAATACTCATTCTGGAGTGTTATGTATACCTCGTCTTCACTTCTAAAGAGTGAAAATGCGACACTTCCTTGTTAGGAAATAGCGTTTGCAGATGTCTCCGTATTGAAGCAGTAGAGTTCTAATGCTTCTTAAAACGAGATGTCGCATCTCATTTCTATGTTTCACGATAAGATATAACATTCAATGTGAAGTGTTATGTATACCTCGTATTCACTTCAAAAGAATGTAAATGCGACAATTCTTTGCTGGGAAATAACGGTGGCAGATGTCTACGTAACGAAGCAATAGAATTCTAATGCTTCTTAAAACGCGATATCGCATCTCATTTCTATGTTTCATGATAAAATATAATATTCATTGAGGAGGGATATGTATATCTCGCTTAAACATAAAAAGAATGTAAACGCGACACATCCTTGCTAGGAAAGAGCGTTTCCAGATGTCTACGTATCGAAACAATAGAGATCTAATGCTTCTTAAATCGCGATATCGCAACTCATTTCTATATTTCGTGATAAGATATAATATTCATTGTGGATTGCTATGTATACCTCGTAGTCGCTTCAAAAGAATGTAAATGCGACACTTCCTAGCTAGGATATAGCGATGGCAGATGTCTGCGTATGGAAGCAATAGAGTTCTAGTGCTTTTTAAAACGCGATATCGCATCTCATTTCTATGTTTCATGATAAGATATAATATTCATTTCGAAGTGTCATGTATACCTCGTATTTACTACAAAAGAATGTAAATGCGATACTTTCTTGCTAGGACTTAGCGTTTGCAGACATCTACGAATCGAAGCAATGGAGTTCTAATGTTTCTTAAAACGAGATATCGCATGTCATTTCTATGTTTCATGATAAGGCATAATATTCATTGCGAAGTGTCATGTATACCTCGTATTCACTTCAAAAGAATGTAAATGCGATACTTTCTTGCTAGGACGTAGCGTTTGCAGACATCTACGAATCGAAGCAATGGAGTTTTAATGTTTCTTAAAACGAGATATCGCATCTCATTTCTATGTTTCATGATAAGGCATAATATTCATTGCTAAGTGTCATGTATACCTCGTATTCACTCCTAAGAATGTAAGTGCGACACTTCCTTGCCAGGAAGTAGCGTTTGCAGATGTCTACGTATCGAAGCAATAGTGTCCTAATGCTTCTTAAAACGCGATATCGCATCTCACTTCTATGTTTCATGATAAGATATAATATTCATTGCGAAGTGGCATGTATACCTTGTATTCACTTCAAAAGCATGTGAATGCGACACTTCCTTGCTGGGAAATAGCGTTTGCATATGTCTACGTATCGAAGCAATAGAGTTCTTATGCTTCTTAAATCGCCATATCGCATCTCATTTCTGTGTTTCATGATAAGATATAATATTCATTGCGGAGTGTCATGTATACCTCGTATTCACTTCAAAGGAATGTAAATGCGACACTTCCTTGCTAGGAAATAACGTTTGCAAATGTCTACTTATCGTAGCAATAGAGTTCTGATGCTCCATAAATCGCGATATCGCATCTCATTTCTTTGTTTCATAATAGGATATAATATCCATTGCGAAGTGTCATGTATACCTCGTATTCACTTCAGATGAATGTATATGCGACACTTCCTTGCTAGGAAATAGCGTTTGCAGATGTCTACGTAACGAAGCAGTAGAGTTCTAATGCTTCTTAAATCGCCATTTCGCACCTCAATACTGCGTATCATGATAAGTTATAATATTCATTGCGAAGTGTCATGTTTACCTCGCATACACTTCAAATGAATGTAAATACGACACTTCCTTTCTAGGAAATAGCGTTTGTAGATGTCTGCGTATAGTAGCAATAGAGTTCGAATGCTATTTATATCGCGATATCGCATCACATTTCTAAGTTTCATGATTAGATATAACACTCATTGTGGAGTGTCATGTATATCTCGTATTCACATCAAAAGAATGTAAATGCGACACTTCCTTGCTAGGAAATACCGATTGCAGATGACTACGTATCGTAGCATTGGAGTTCTAATGCTTCTCAAAACGCGATATCGCATTACATTTCTATGTTTCATGATAAGATATAATATTCATTGTGCACTGCTATGTATATCTCGTCTATACTTCAAATGAATGTAACTGCGGCACTTCCTTGCTAGGATATAGCGATGGCAAATGTCTACGTATCGAAGCAACAGAGTTAAAATGCTTCTTAGAACGAGATATCGCATCTCATTTCTATCTTTTACGGTGAGATATAATATTCTTTCCGGAGTGTCATGTATGCCTCGTATTACATTCAAAAGGTTGTAAATGCGACACTTCCTTGCTAGGAAATAGCGTTTGCAGATGTCTACGTATCGTAGCAATTGAGCTCTGATGCTTCTTAAAACGCGGTATCACATCACATTTCTATGTTTCATGATAAGATATAATATTCATTGCGAAGTTTCATGTATTCCTCGTATTCACTTCGAATGAATGTAAATGCGACACTTCCTTGCTAGGAAATAGCGTTTGCAGATGTCTACGTATCGAAGCAACAGAGTTCTAGTGCTGCTTAAATCGCGATATCGCATCTCATTTCTATGCATCATGATAAGATATAATATTCATTGTGCAGTGTTTTGTATACCTCGTATTCGCTTCAAAAGAATGTAAATGCGACACTTCCTTGCTAGGAAATAGCGTTTGCAGATGTCTACGTATCGTAGCATTGGAGCCCTAATGCTTCTTAAATCGCGGTATCGCATCTCATTTCTATGTTTCATGATAAGATATAATATTCATTGCGAAGTGTCACTTATACCTCGCATACACTTTAATTGAATGTAAATTACGATACTTCCTTACCAGGAAATAGCTTTTGCAGATATCTACGTATCGAAGCGATAGAGTTCTAATGCTTCTTAAAACGGGATATCGCATCTGATATCTATGTTTCATGATAAGATATAATATTTCTTGTGCAGTGTTATGTATATCTCGTCTACACTTCAAAAGAATGTAAATGCGACACTGCCTTGCTAGGAAATAGCGCCTGCCGACGTCTACGTATCGTAGCAATAGAGTTCTAATTCGTCTTAGGACGCGATATCGCATCTCATTTCTATGTTTCATGATAAGATATAATATTCATTGTTCAGTGTTATGTATACCTCGTATTCTCTTCAAAACAATGTAAGTGCGACACTTCCTTGCTAGGAAATAGCGTTTGCAGATGTCTATGTATCGTAGCAATAGAGTTCCAATTCTTCTTAAAACGCGATATCGATTCTCATTTCTATGTTTCATGATAAGATACAATATTAATTGCCAAGTGTCATGTATACCTCGTATTCACTTCAAAAGAATGTAAATGCTACACTTCCTTGCTAGGAAATAGCGTTTGCAGATGTCTACGTATCGAAGCAACAGAGTTCTAGTGCTGCTTAAATCGCGATATCGCATCTCATTTCTATGTTTCATGATAAGATATAATATTCATTGTGCAGTGTTACGTATACCTCGTATTCGCTTTAGAAGAATGTAAATGTGACACTTCCTTGATAGGAAATAGCGTTTGCAGATGTCTACGTATCTAAGCAATAGAGTTCTATTGCTTCTTAAATCGCGATATCGCATTTCATTTCTATGTTTCATGATAAGATATAATATTCATTGTGCAGTGTTATGTATACCCCGTATGCACTTCAAAAGAATGTAAATGCGACACTTCCTTGCTAGAAAATAGCGTTTGTAGATGTCTACGTATCGTAGCATTAGGGTTCTAATGCTTCTCAGAACGCGATGTAGCAACTCATTTCTATGTTTCATAATAAGATATAATATTCATTGTGTAGTGTTATGTATACCTCGTATTCACTTCAATAGAATGTAAATGCGGCACTTCCTTGCTAGGAAATAGCGTTTGCTGGTGTCACCGTATCGAAGTAATTGTGTTCTAATGCTTCTTAAATCGCAATATCGCATCTCATTTCTATGTGTCATGATAAGATATAATATTCATTGCTGAGTGTTATGTGTACTTCGTATTCACTTCAATAGAATGTAAATGCGACACTTCCTTCCTAGGAAGTATCGTTTGCAGATGTCTACGTATCGAAGCAATAGATATCCAATGCTTCTTAAAATGCGAAATCGCTCCCCAATTATATGATTCATGAAAAGATATAATATTCATTCTGGAGTGTTATGTATACCCCATATTCACTTCTAAAGATTGAAAATGCGATACTTCCTTGCTAGGAAATAGCGTTTGCAGATGTCTACGTATCGTAGCAATTGAGTTCTAATGCTTCTTAAAACGCGAAATCGCTCCTCATTTATATGCTTCATGATAAGATATAATATTCATTGAGGAGTGTTATGTATACCTCGTATTCACTTCAAAAGAATGTAAATGCGACACTCTCTTGCTAGGAAATAGCGTCTGCAGATGTCTACGTAACAACGCACTAGATTTCTAATGCTTCTTAAATCGTCATATCGCATCTCATTTCTATGTTTCATGATAAGATATAATATTCATTGTGGAGTGTTATGTATACCTCGTATTCACTTCAAAAGTATGTAAATGCGACACTTCCTTGATAGGATATAGCGTCTGCAGATGTCTACGAATCGCAGCAATAGAGTTCTGATGCTACTTAAAACGCGATATCGCATCTCATTTCTATGAAGATATATTATTCATTGCGTAGTGTCATGTATACATCGTATTCACTTCAAAAGATTGAAAATGCGACACTTCCTTGCTAGGAAATGGCGTCTGCAGATGTCTACGTATCGTAGCAATAGGGTTCTAATGCATCTTAAAACGCGAATGGATCCTCAATTATATGTTTCATGATAAGATACGATATTCATTGTGGAGTGTTATGTATATCTCGTCTACACTTCAAAAGAATGTATATGCGACACTTACTTGCTAGGATATAGCGTTTGCAGATGTCTACGTATCGTAGCAATTGAGTTCTAATGCTTCTCAAAACGCGATATCGCATCTCATTTCTATGAATCATGATAAGATGTAATATTCATTGTGAAGTTTCTTGTATACCTCGCATACACTTCAAATTAATGTAAATGCGACACTTCCTTGCTAGGAAATAGCGTTTGCAGATGTCTACTAAGCGTAGCAATCGTGTTATAATGCTTCTAATAACGAGATATAGCATCTCATTTCTATGTTTCATGATAACATATAATATTCATTGCGAAGTGTTTTGTATACCTCGCATAAACTTCGAATGAATGTAAATGCGACACTTCCTTGCTAGGAAATAGCGTTTGCAGATTTCTGCGTATCGTAGCATTAGGTTTCTATTGCATCCCAAAACGCGATATCGCATCTCATTTCTATGTTTCATGATAAGATATAGTATTCATTGTGCAATGTTATGTATACCTCGCATTTACTCCAAAAGCATGTTAATGCGACACGTCCTTACTAGGAAATAGCGTTTGCAGATGTCTACGTATCGAAGCAATTAAGTTCTATAGCATCTTATATCGCGATATCCCATCACATTTCTATGTTTCATGATAATATATAATATTCATTCTGCAATGTTGTGTATAACTCGCATTCACTTCAAAAGAATGTAAATGCGACACTTCCTTGCTAGGAAATAACGTTTGCAAATGTCTACTTATCGTAGCAATAGAGTTCTGATGCTCCATAAATCGCGATATCGCATCTCATTTCTTTCTTTCATAATAGGATATAATATCCATTGCGAAGTGTCATGTATACCTCGTATTCACTTCAGATGAATGTATATGCGACACTTCCTTGCTAGGAAATAGCGTTTGCAGATGTCTACGTAACGAAGCAGTAGAGTTCTAATGCTTCTTAAATCGCCATATCGCACCTCAATACTGCGTATCATGATAAGTTATAATATTCATTGCGAAGTGTCATGTTTACCTCGCATACACTTCAAATGAATGTAAATACGACACTTCCTTTCTAGGAAATAGCGTTTGCAGATGCCTGCGTATAGTAGCAATAGAGTTCTAATGCTATTTATATCGCGATATCGCATCACATTTCTAAGTTTCATGATTAGATATAATACTCATTGTGGAGTGTCATGTATATCTCGTATTCACATCAAAAGAATGTAAATGCGACACTTCCTTGCTAGGAAATACCGATTGCAGATGTCTACGTATCGTTGCTATTGAGTTCTGATGCCTCTTAAATCGCGATCTCCCATCTCATTTCTATGTTTCGTGATAAGGTATAATATTCATTGCGCAGTGTCATGTATACCTCGTCTTCACATCAAAAGAATGTAAATGCGACACTTCCTTGCTAGGAAAAAGCGTTTAAAAGATGTATACGTATCGAAGCAATAGAGTTCTAATGCTTCTTAAAACGAGATGTCGCATCTCATTTCTATGTTTCACGATAAGATATAATATTCATTGCGAAGTGCCACTTATACCTCGCAAACACTTCAAATGAATGTAAATGCGACACTTCATTGCTAGGACATAGCGTTTGCAGATGTCTACGTATCGCAAAAACAGTGTTCTAATGCTTCTTAAAACGCGATATCGCATCTCATTTCTATGATTCATGATAAGATATAATATTCATTGCGAAGTGTTCTGTATACCTCGCATACACTTCAAATGAATGTAAATGCGATGCTTCCTTGCTATTAAATGGCGTTTGCAGATGTCTATACATCGATGCAATAGAGTTCTAATGCTTCTCAAAACGTGATATGGCATCTCATTTCTATGGTTCACGATAAGATATAATTTTCATTTCGAAGTGTTATGCATACCTCGTATACTTCAAAAGAATGTAAATGCGACACTTCCTTGCCAGGAAATAGCCTTTGCAGATGTATACGTATCGTAGCAATAGAGTTCTAATGCTTCTTCAAACGCGATAACGCACCTCATTTCCATGCTTCTTGATAAGATATAATATTCATTGCAAAGTGTCATGCATATCTCGTATTCACTTCAAATGAATGTAAACGCAACACTTCCTTGCTAGGAAAATGCGTTTAAGAGATGTATACGTATCGAAGCAATAGAGTTGTGGTGATTCTTATATCGCGATATCGCATCTCATTTCCATGTTTCATGATAGGATATAATATTCATTGCGAAGTGCCACTTATACCTGCCAAACATTTCAAATGAATGTAAATGCGACACTTCATTGCTAGGAAATAGCGTTTGCAGATGTCTACGTATCGCAGAAACTGTGTTCTAGTGCTTCTTAAAACGCGATATCGCATCTCATTTCTATGATTCATGATAAGATATAATATTCATTGCGAAGTGTCATGTATACCTCGTATCCACTTCAAAAGTATGTAAATGCGACACTTCCTTGCTAGGAAATAGCGTTTGCAGATGTCTACGTATCGTAGCATTGGAGTTCTAATGCTTCTCAAACGCGATATCGCATTGCATTTCTATGTTTCATGATAAGATATAATATTCATTGTGCACTGCTATGTATATCTCGTCTATACTTCAAATGAATGTAACTGCGGCACTTCCTTGCTAGGATATAGCGATGGCAAATGTCTACGTATCGAAGCAACAGAGTTAAAATGCTTCTTAGAACGAGATATCGCATCTCATTTCTATCTTTTACGATGAGATATAATATTCTTTCCGGAGTGTCATGTATGCCTCGTATTACATTCAAAAGGTTGTAAATGCGACACTTCCTTGCTAGGAAATAGCGTTTGCAGATGTCTACGTATCGTAGCAATTGAGCTCTGATGCTTCTTAAAACGCGGTATCACATCACATTTCTATGTTTCATGATAAGATATAATATTCATTGCGAAGTTTCATGTATTCCTCGTATTCACTTCGAATGAATGTAAATGCGACACTTCCTTGCTAGGAAATAGCGTTTGCAGATGTCTACGTATCGAAGCAACAGAGTTCTAGTGCTGCTTAAATCGCGATATCGCATCTCATTTCTATGCATCATGATAAGATATAATATTCATTGTGCAGTGTTTTGTATACCTCGTATTCGCTTCAAAAGAATGTAAATGCGACACTTCCTTGCTAGGAAATAGCGTTTGCAGATGTCTACGTATCGTAGCATTGGAGCCCTAATGCTTCTTAAATCGCGGTATCGCATCTCATTTCTATGTTTCATGATAAGATATAATATTCATTGCGAAGTGTCACTTATACCTCGCATACACTTTAATTGAATGTAAATTACGATACTTCCTTACCAGGAAATAGCTTTTGCAGATATCTACGTATCGAAGCGATAGAGTTCTAATGCTTCTTAAAACAGGATATCGCATCTGATATCTATGTTTCATGATAAGATATAATATTTCTTGTGCAGTGTTATGTATATCTCGTCTACACTTCAAAAGAATGTAAATGCGACACTGCCTTGCTAGGAAATAGCGCCTGCCGACGTCTACGTATCGTAGCAATAGAGTTCTAATTCGTCTTAGGACGCGATATCGCATCTCATTTCTATGTTTCATGATAAGATATAATATTCATTGTTCAGTGTTATGTATACCTCGTGTTCTCTTCAAAACAATGTAAGTGCGACACTTCCTTGCTAGGAAATAGCGTTTGCAGATGTCTATGTATCGTAGCAATAGAGTTCCAATTCTTCTTAAAACGCGATATCGATTCTCATTTCTATGTTTCATGATAAGATACAATATTAATTGCCAAGTGTCATGTATACCTCGTATTCACTTCAAAAGAATGTAAATGCTACACTTCCTTGCTAGGAAATAGCGTTTGCAGATGTCTACGTATCGAAGCAACAGAGTTCTAGTGCTGCTTAAATCGCGATATCGCATCTCATTTCTATGTTTCATGATAAGATATAATATTCATTGTGCAGTGTTACGTATACCTCGTATTCGCTTTAGAAGAATGTAAATGTGACACTTCCTTGATAGGAAATAGCGTTTGCAGATGTCTACGTATCTAAGCAATAGAGTTCTATTGCTTCTTAAATCGCGATATCGCATTTCATTTCTATGTTTCATGATAAGATATAATATTCATTGTGCAGTGTTATGTATACCCCGTATGCACTTCAAAAGAATGTAAATGCGACACTTCCTTGCTAGAAAATAGCGTTTGTAGATGTCTACGTATCGTAGCATTAGGGTTCTAATGCTTCTCAGAACGCGATGTAGCAACTCATTTCTATGTTTCATAATAAGATATAATATTCATTGTGTAGTGTTATGTATACCTCGTATTCACTTCAATAGAATGTAAATGCGGCACTTCCTTGCTAGGAAATAGCGTTTGCTGGTGTCACCGTATCGAAGTAATTGTGTTCTAATGCTTCTTAAATCGCAATATCGCATCTCATTTCTATGTGTCATGATAAGATATAATATTCATTGCTGAGTGTTATGTGTACTTCGTATTCACTTCAATAGAATGTAAATGCGACACTTCCTTCCTAGGAAGTATCGTTTGCAGATGTCTACGTATCGAAGCAATAGATATCCAATGCTTCTTAAAATGCGAAATCGCTCCCCAATTATATGATTCATGAAAAGATATAATATTCATTCTGGAGTGTTATGTATACCCCATATTCACTTCTAAAGATTGAAAATGCGATATTTCCTTGCTAGGAAATAGCGTTTGCAGATGTCTACGTATCGTAGCAATTGAGTTCTAATGCTTCTTAAAACGCGAAATCGCTCCTCATTTATATGCTTCATGATAAGATATAATATTCATTGAGGAGTGTTATGTATACCTCGTATTCACTTCAAAAGAATGTAAATGCGACACTCTCTTGCTAGGAAATAGCGTCTGCAGATGTCTACGTAACAACGCACTAGATTTCTAATGCTTCTTAAATCGTCATATCGCATCTCATTTCTATGTTTCATGATAAGATATAATATTCATTGTGGAGTGTTATGTATACCTCGTATTCACTTCAAAAGTATGTAAATGCGACACTTCCTTGATAGGATATAGCGTCTGCAGATGTCTACGAATCGCTGCAATAGAGTTCTGATGCTACTTAAAACGCGATATCGCATCTCATTTCTATGAAGATATATTATTCATTGCGTAGTGTCATGTATACATCGTATTCACTTCAAAAGATTGAAAATGCGACACTTCCTTGCTAGGAAATGGCGTCTGCAGATGTCTACGTATCGTAGCAATAGGGTTCTAATGCATCTTAAAACGCGAATGGATCCTCAATTATATGTTTCATGATAAGATACGATATTCATTGTGGAGTGTTATGTATATCTCGTCTACACTTCAAAAGAATGTATATGCGACACTTACTTGCTAGGATATAGCGTTTGCAGATGTCTACGTATCGTAGCAATTGAGTTCTAATGCTTCTCAAAACGCGATATCGCATCTCATTTCTATGAATCATGATAAGATGTAATATTCATTGTGAAGTTTCTTGTATACCTCGCATACACTTCAAATTAATGTAAATGCGACACTTCCTTGCTAGGAAATAGCGTTTGCAGATGTCTACTAAGCGTAGCAATCGTGTTATAATGCTTCTAATAACGAGATATAGCATCTCATTTCTATGTTTCATGATAACATATAATATTCATTGCGAAGTGTTTTGTATACCTCGCATAAACTTCGAATGAATGTAAATGCGACACTTCCTTGCTAGGAAATAGCGTTTGCAGATTTCTGCGTATCGTAGCATTAGGTTTCTATTGCATCCCAAAACGCGATATCGCATCTCATTTCTATGTTTCATGATAAGATATAGTATTCATTGTGCAATGTTATGTATACCTCGCATTTACTCCAAAAGCATGTTAATGCGACACGTCCTTACTAGGAAATAGCGTTTGCAGATGTCTACGTATCGAAGCAATTAAGTTCTATAGCATCTTATATCGCGATATCCCATCACATTTCTATGTTTCATGATAATATATAATATTCATTCTGCAATGTTGTGTATAACTCGCATTCACTTCAAAAGAATGTAAATGCGACACTTCCTTGCTAGGAAATAACGTTTGCAAATGTCTACTTGTCGTAGCAATAGAGTTCTGATGCTCCATAAATCGCGATATCGCATCTCATTTCTTTGTTTCATAATAGGATATAATATCCATTGCGAAGTGTCATGTATACCTCGTATTCACTTCAGATGAATGTATATGCGACACTTCCTTGCTAGGAAATAGCGTTTGCAGATGTCTACGTAACGAAGCAGTAGAGTTCTAATGCTTCTTAAATCGCCATATCGCACCTCAATACTGCGTATCATGATAAGTTATAATATTCATTGCGAAGTGTCATGTTTACCTCGCATACACTTCAAATGAATGTAAATACGACACTTCCTTTCTAGGAAATAGCGTTTGCAGATGTCTGCGTATAGTAGCAATAGAGTTCTAATGCTATTTATATCGCGATATCGCATCACATTTCTAAGTTTCATGATTAGATATAATACTCATTGTGGAGTGTCATGTATATCTCGTATTCACATCAAAAGAATGTAAATGCGACACTTCCTTGCTAGGAAATACCGATTGCAGATGTCTACGTATCGTTGCTATTGAGTTCTGATGCCTCTTAAATCGCGATCTCCCATCTCATTTCTATGTTTCGTGATAAGGTATAATATTCATTGCGCAGTGTCATGTATACCTCGTCTTCACATCAAAAGAATGTAAATGCGACACTTCCTTGCTAGGAAAAAGCGTTTAAAAGATGTATACGTATCGAAGCAATAGAGTTCTAATGCTTCTTAAAACGAGATGTCGCATCTCATTTCTATGTTTCACGATAAGATATAATATTCATTGCGAAGTGCCACTTATACCTCGCAAACACTTCAAATGAATGTAAATGCGACACTTCATTGCTAGGACATAGCGTTTGCAGATGTCTACGTATCGCAAAAACAGTGTTCTAATGCTTCTTAAAACGCGATATCGCATCTCATTTCTATGATTCATGATAAGATATAATATTCATTGCGAAGTGTCCTGTATACCTCGCATACACTTCAAATGAATGTAAATGCGATGCTTCCTTGCTATTAAATGGCGTTTGCAGATGTCTATACATCGATGCAATAGAGTTCTAATGCTTCTCAAAACGTGATATGGCATCTCATTTCTATGGTTCACGATAAGATATAATTTTCATTTCGAAGTGTTATGCATACCTCGTATACTTCAAAAGAATGTAAATGCGACACTTCCTTACCAGGAAATAGCCTTTGCAGATGTATACGTATCGTAGCAATAGAGTTCTAATGCTTCTTCAAACGCGATAACGCACCTCATTTCCATGCTTCTTGATAAGATATAATATTCATTGCAAAGTGTCATGCATATCTCGTATTCACTTCAAATGAATGTAAACGCAACACTTCCTTGCTAGGAAAATGCGTTTAAGAGATGTATACGTATCGAAGCAATAGAGTTGTGGTGATTCTTATATCGCGATATCGCATCTCATTTCCATGTTTCATGATAGGATATAATATTCATTGCGAAGTGCCACTTATACCTGCCAAACATTTCAAATGAATGTAAATGCGACACTTCATTGCTAGGAAATAGCGTTTGCAGATGTCTACGTATCGCAGAAACTGTGTTCTAGTGCTTCTTAAAACGCGATATCGCATCTCATTTCTATGATTCATGATAAGATATAATATTCATTGCGAAGTGTCATGTATACCTCGTATCCACTTCAAAAGTATGTAAATGCGACACTTCCTTGCTAGGAAATAGCGTTTGCAGATGTCTACGTATCGTAGCATTGGAGTTCTAATGCTTCTCAAAACGCGATATCGCATTACATTTCTATGTTTCATGATAAGATATAATATTCATTGTGCACTGCTATGTATATCTCGTCTATACTTCAAATGAATGTAACTGCGGCACTTCCTTGCTAGGATATAGCGATGGCAAATGTCTACGTATCGAAGCAACAGAGTTAAAATGCTTCTTAGAACGGGATATCGCATCTCATTTCTATCTTTTACGATGAGATATAATATTCTTTCCGGAGTGTCATGTATGCCTCGTATTACATTCAAAAGGTTGTAAATGCGACACTTCCTTGCTAGGAAATAGCGTTTGCAGATGTCTACGTATCGTAGCAATTGAGCTCTGATGCTTCTTAAAACGCGGTATCACATCACATTTCTATGTTTCATGATAAGATATAATATTCATTGCGAAGTTTCATGTATTCCTCGTATTCACTTCGAATGAATGTAAATGCGACACTTCCTTGCTAGGAAATAGCGTTTGCAGATGTCTACGTATCGAAGCAACAGAGTTCTAGTGCTGCTTAAATCGCGATATCGCATCTCATTTCTATGCATCATGATAAGATATAATATTCATTGTGCAGTGTTTTGTATACCTCGTATTCGCTTCAAAAGAATGTAAAAGCGACACTTCCTTGCTAGGAAATAGCGTTTGCAGATGTCTACGTATCGTAGCATTGGAGCCCTAATGCTTCTTAAATCGCGGTATCGCATCTCATTTCTATGTTTCATGATAAGATATAATATTCATTGCGAAGTGTCACTTATACCTCGCATACACTTTAATTGAATGTAAATTACGATACTTCCTTACCAGGAAATAGCTTTTGCAGATATCTACGTATCGAAGCGATAGAGTTCTAATGCTTCTTAAAACGGGATATCGCATCTGATATCTATGTTTCATGATAAGATATAATATTTCTTGTGCAGTGTTATGTATATCTCGTCTACACTTCAAAAGAATGTAAATGCGACACTGCCTTGCTAGGAAATAGCGCCTGCCGACGTCTACGTATCGTAGCAATAGAGTTCTAATTCGTCTTAGGACGCGATATCGCATCTCATTTCTATGTTTCATGATAAGATATAATATTCATTGTGCAGTGTTATGTATACCCCGTATGCACTTCAAAAGAATGTAAATGCGACACTTCCTTGCTAGAAAATAGCGTTTGTAGATGTCTACGTATCGTAGCATTAGGGTTCTAATGCTTCTCAGAACGCGATGTAGCAACTCATTTCTATGTTTCATAATAAGATATAATATTCATTGTGTAGTGTTATGTATACCTCGTATTCACTTCAATAGAATGTAAATGCGGCACTTCCTTGCTAGGAAATAGCGTTTGCTGGTGTCACCGTATCGAAGTAATTGTGTTCTAATGCTTCTTAAATCGCAATATCGCATCTCATTTCTATGTGTCATGATAAGATATAATATTCATTGCTGAGTGTTATGTGTACTTCGTATTCACTTCAATAGAATGTAAATGCGACACTTCCTTCCTAGGAAGTATCGTTTGCAGATGTCTACGTATCGAAGCAATAGTTATCCAATGCTTCTTAAAATGCGAAATCGCTCCCCAATTATATGATTCATGAAAAGATATAATATTCATTCTGGAGTGTTATGTATACCCCATATTCACTTCTAAAGATTGAAAATGCGATACTTCCTTGCTAGGAAATAGCGTTTGCAGATGTCTACGTATCGTAGCAATTGAGTTCTAATGCTTCTTAAAACGCGAAATCGCTCCTCATTTATATGCTTCATGATAAGATATAATATTCATTGAGGAGTGTTATGTATACCTCGTATTCATTTCAAAAGAATGTTAATGCGACACTCTCTTGCTAGGAAATAGCGTCTGCAGATGTCTACGTAACAACGCACTAGATTTCTAATGCTTCTTAAATCGTCATATCGCATCTCATTTCTATGTTTCATGATAAGATATAATATTCATTGTGGAGTGTTATGTATACCTCGTATTCACTTCAAAAGTATGTAAATGCGACACTTCCTTGATAGGATATAGCGTCTGCAGATGTCTACGAATCGCAGCAATAGAGTTCTGATGCTACTTAAAACGCGATATCGCATCTCATTTCTATGAAGATATATTATTCATTGCGTAGTGTCATGTATACATCGTATTCACTTCAAAAGATTGAAAATGCGACACTTCCTTGCTAGGAAATGGCGTCTGCAGATGTCTACGTATCGTAGCAATAGGGTTCTAATGCATCTTAAAACGCGAATGGATCCTCAATTATATGTTTCATGATAAGATACGATATTCATTGTGGAGTGTTATGTATATCTCGTCTACACTTCAAAAGAATGTATATGCGACACTTACTTGCTAGGATATAGCGTTTGCAGATGTCTACGTATCGTAGCAATTGAGTTCTAATGCTTCTCAAAACGCGATATCGCATCTCATTTCTATGAATCATGATAAGATGTAATATTCATTGTGAAGTTTCTTGTATACGTCGCATACACTTCAAATTAATGTAAATGCGACACTTCCTTGCTAGGAAATAGCGTTTGCAGATTTCTGCGTATCGTAGCATTAGGTTTCTATTGCATCCCAAAACGCGATATCGCATCTCATTTCTATGTTTCATGATAAGATATAGTATTCATTGTGCAATGTTATGTATACCTCGCATTTACTCCAAAAGCATGTTAATGCGACACGTCCTTACTAGGAAATAGCGTTTGCAGATGTCTACGTATCGAAGCAATTAAGTTCTATAGCATCTTATATCGCGATATCCCATCACATTTCTATGTTTCATGATAATATATAATATTCATTCTGCAATGTTGTGTATAACTCGCATTCACTTCAAAAGAATGTAAATGCGACACTTCCTTGCTAGAAAATAGCGTTTGTAGATGTCTGCGTATCGTAGCATTAGGGTTCTAATGCTTCTCAGAACGCGATGTAGCATCTCATTTCTATGTTTCATAATAAGATATAATATTCATTGTGTAGTGTTATGTATACCTCGTATTCACTTCAATAGAATGTAAATGCGGCACTTCCTTGCTAGGAAATAGCGTTTGCTGGTGTCACCGTATCGAAGTAATTGTGTTCTAATGCTTCTTAAATCGCAATATCGCATCTCATTTCTATGTGTCATGATAAGATATAATATTCATTGCTGAGTGTTATGTGTACTTCGTATTCACTTCAATAGAATGTAAATGCGACACTTCCTTCCTAGGAAGTATCGTTTGCAGATGTCTACGTATCGAAGCAATAGATATCCAATGCTTCTTAAAATGCGAAATCGCTCCCCAATTATATGATTCATGAAAAGATATAATATTCATTGTGGAGTGTTATGTATACCTCGTATTCACTTCAAAAGAATGTATATGCGATACTTCCTTGCTAGGAAATAGCGTTTGCAGATGTCTACGTATCGTAGCAATTGAGTACTAATGCTTCTCAAAACGCGATATCGCATCTCATTTCGATGAATCATGATAAGATGTAATGTTCAGTGCGAAGTTTCTTGTATACCTCGCATACACTTCAAATTAATGTAAATGCGACACTTCCTTGCTAGGATATAGCGATGGCAGATGTCTACGTATCGAAGCAACAGTGTTCTAATGCTTCCTAAACCACCATATCGCATCTCATTTCTATGTTTCATGATAAGATATAATATTTATTCTGGAGTGTTATTTATACCCCATATTCACTTCTAAAGATTGAAAATGCGATACTTCCTTGCTAGGAAATAGCGTTTGCAGATGTCTACGTATCGTAGCAATTGAGTTCTAATGCTTCTTAAAACGCGAAATCGCTCCTCATTTATATGCTTCATGATAAGATATAATATTCATTGTGGAGTGTTATGTATACCTCGTATTCACCTCCAAAGCATGTAAATGCGACACTCTCTTGCTAGGAAATAGCGTCTGCAGATGTCTACGTAACGACGCACTAGATTTCTAATGCTTCTTAAATCGTCATATCGCTCCTCATTTATATGCTTCATGATAAGATATAATATTCATTGTGGAGTGTTATGTATACCTCGTATTCACTTCCAAAGAATGTAAATGCGACACTCTCTTGCTATGAAATAGCGTCTGCAGATGTCTACGTAACGACGCACTAGATTTCTAATGCTTCTTAAATCGTCATATCGCATCTCATTTCTATGTTTCATGATAAGATATAATATTCATTGTGGAGTGTTATGTATATCTCGTCTACACTTCAAGTGAATGTAAATGCGACACTTCCTTGCTTGGCAGTAGCGTTTGCAGATATCTGCGTATCGAAGCAATAGAGTTCTAATGCTTCTTAAAACGAGATATCGCATCTCATTTCTAAGTTTTAGGATAAGTTATAATATTCATTGCGGAGTGTCATGTATACTTCGTATTCACTTCAAAAGAAAGTAAATGCGACATTTGGTTGCTAGGAAATAGCGTTTTCAGATGTGTACGTAACGAAGCAATAGTGTTCTAGTGCTTCTTAAATCGTCATATCGCATCTCATTTCTATGTTTCATGATAAGATATATTCATTGTGGTGTGTTATGTATGCCTCGTATTCACTTCAAAAGACTGTAAATGCGACACTTCCTTGCTAGGAAATAGCGTCTGTAGATGTCTACTTATCGATGCAATAGAGTTCTAATGCTTCTTAAAACGCGAAATCGATCCTCATTTATATGCTTCATGATAAGATATAATTTTCATTGTGGATTGTTATGTATACCTCGTATTCGCTCCAAAAGAATGTAAATGCGACACTTCCTTGCTAGCAAATAGCGTGTGCAGATGTCAATGTATCGTAGCAATAGGGTTCTAATGCTTCTTAATGCGCGAATCGATCCTCATTTCTATGTTTCACGTTAAAATATAATATTCAATGTGGAGTGTTATATATACCTCGTATTCGCTTCAAAAGAATGTAAATGCGACACTTGCTTCCTAGGAAACAGCGTCTGCAGATGTCTACGTATCGTAGCAATAGAGTTCTAATGCCTCTTAAAACACGATATCACATCACATTTATATGTTTCATGATAAGATATAATATTCATTGCGAAGTTTCATGTATTCCTCGTATTCACTTCATATGAATGTAAATGCGACAATTCCTTGCTAGGAAATAGCGTTTGCAGATGTCTACTAAGCGTAGCAATCGTGTTATAATGCTTCTAATAACGAGATATCGCATCTCATTTCTATGTTTCATGATAACATATAATATTCATTGCGAAGTGTTTTGTATACCTCGCATACACTTCAAATGAATGTAAATGCGACACTTCCTTGCTAGGAAATAGCGATTGCAGATTTCTGCGTATCGTAGCATTAGGTTTCTATTGCATCCCAAAACGCGATATCGCATCTCATTTCTATGTTTCATGATAAGATATAGTATTCATTGTGCAATTTTATGTATACCTCGCATTTACTCCAAAAGAATGTTAATGCGACACGTCCTTGCTAGGAAGTAGCTATTGCAGATGTCTACGTATCAAAGCAATAGTGTTCTAATGCTTCTTGAAACGGGATATCGCATCTCATTTCTATGTTTCATGATAAGATACAATATTTATTGCGAAGTGTCACGTATACATCGCATACACTTCAAATGAATGTAAATGCGACACTTCCTTGCTAGGAAATAGCGTTTGCAGATGTCTACGTATCGAAGCAATGGAGTTCTAAGGCTTCTTAAAACGCGCTATCACATCACATTTGTATGTCTCATGATAAGATATAATATTCATTGCGAAGTTTCATGTATTCCTCGTATTCACTTTAAATGAATCTAAATGCGACACTTCCTTGCTAGGAAATAGCGTTTGCAGATATCTACGCATCGAAGCAATAAAGTTCTAATGCATCTTAAATCGTGATATCGCATCTCATTTCTATGTTTCATGATAACATATAATATTCATTCTGCAATGTTATGTGTACCTCGCATTCACTTCAAAAGAATGTAAATGCGATACGTCCATGCTATGAAATAGCGTTTGTAGATGTCTACGTATCGTAGCAATAGAATTCTAATGCTTCTTAAAACGCGCTCTCACATCACATTTCTATGTTTCATGATAAGATATAATATTAATTGCGAAGTGTCATGTATACCTTGTATTCACGTCAGAAGAATGTAAATGCGACACTTCCTTGCTAGGAAATAACGTTTGCAGATTTCTGCGTATCGTAGCATTAGATTTCTATTGCATCCCAAAACGCGATATCGCATTTCATTTCTATGTTTCATGATAAGATATAATATTTATTGCGAAGTGTCACGTATTCCTCGTCTTCCCTTCAAATGAATGTAAATGCGACACTTCCTTGCTAGGAAATAGCGTTTGCAGATGTCTACGTATCGAAGCAAAAGAGTTCTAATACTTCTTAAAACGAGATATCGCATCTCAGTCCTATGTTTCATGGTAAGATATACTATTCATTGCGATGTATCACGTATTCCTCGTCTTCCCTTCAAACGAATGTAAATGCGACACATCCTTGCTCGGAAATAGCGTTTGCAGATGTCTACGTATCGAAGCAATAGAAATCTAATGCTTCTTGAAACGGGATATCGCATCTCGTTACTATGTTTCATGATAAGATATAGTATTCATTGTGAAGTATCACTTATACCTTGCATACACTTCAGAAGAATGTAAATGCTACACTTCCTTGCTACGAAACAGCGTCTGCAGATGTCTACGCATCGTAGCAATAGAGTTCTAAATCTTCTTAAAACGCGATATCACATCACATTTCTATGTTTCATGATAACATATAATATTCATTGCGAAGTGTTATGTATACCACGCATACACTTCAAATGAATGTAAATGCGACACTAGCTTGCTAGGAAATAGCGATTGCAGATGCCTACGTATCGAAGCAATAGAGTTGTAATGCTTCTTGGAACGGGATATCGCATCTCATTTCCATATTTCATGATAAGATATAATATTAATTGCGAAGTGCCATGTATACCTTGTATTCACGTCAGAAGAATGTAAATGCGACACTTCCTTGCTAGGAAATAACGTTTGCAGATGTCTACGTATCGCAGCAGTAGAGTTCTAATGCTTCTTAAAACGGGATGTCACATCTCGTTTCTATGTTACATGATAAGATATAGAATTCATTGCGAAGAATCACTTATACCTCGCATACACATCAGAAGAATGTAAATGCGACACTTCCTTGCTAGGAAACAGCGTCTGCAGATGTCTACGTATCGTAGCAATAGAGTTCTAATGCTTCTTAAAACACGATATAACATCACATTTGTATGTTTCATGATAAGATATAATATTCATTGCGAAGTTTCATGTATTCCTCGTATTCACTTCAAATGAATGTAAATGCGACACTTCCTTGCTAGGAAATAGCGTTTGCAGATGTCTACGTATCGAAGCAAAAGAGTTCTAATACTTCTTAAAACGAGATATCGCATCTCATTCCTATGTTTCATGGTAAGATATACTATTCATTGCGAAGTGTTATGTATACCTCGCATACACTTCAAATCAATGTAAATGCGATACATCCTTGCTCGGAAATAGCGTTTGCAGATGTCTACGTATCGAAGCAATAGAGTACTAATGCTTCTTGAAACGGGATATCGCATCTCGTTACTATGTTTTATGATAAGATATAGTATTCATTGCGAATTATCACTTATACCTCGCATACACTTCAGAAGAATGTAAATGCGACACTTCCTTCCTAGGAAGTATCGTTTGCAGATGTCTACGTATCGAAGCAATAGATATCCAATGCTTCTTAAAATGCGAAATCGCTCCCCAATTATATGATTCATGAAAAGATATAATATTCATTGTGGAGTGTTATGTATACCTCGTATTCACTTCAAAAGAATGTATATGCGATACTTCCTTGCTAGGAAATAGCGTTTGCAGATGTCTACGTATCGTAGCAATTGAGTACTAATGCTTCTCAAAACGCGATATCGCATCTCATTTCGATGAATCATGATAAGATGTAATGTTGAGTGCGAAGTTTCTTGTATACCTCGCATACACTTCAAATTAATGTAAATGCGACACTTCCTTGCTAGGATATAGCGATGGCAGATGTCTACGTATCGAAGCAACAGTGTTCTAATGCTTCCTAAACCACCATATCGCATCTCATTTCTATGTTTCATGATAAGATATAATATTTATTCTGGAGTGTTATTTATACCCCATATTCACTTCTAAAGATTGAAAATGCGATACTTCCTTGCTAGGAAATAGCGTTTGCAGATGTCTACGTATCGTAGCAATTGAGTTCTAATGCTTCTAAAACGCGAAATCGCTCCTCATTTATATGCTTCATGATAAGATATAATATTCATTGTGGAGTGTTATGTATACCTCGTATTCACTTCCAAAGAATGTAAATGCGACACTCTCTTGCTAGGAAATAGCGTCTGCAGATGTCTACGTAACGACGCACTAGATTTCTAATGCTTCTTAAATCGTCATATCGCTCCTCATTTATATGCTTCATGATAAGATATAATATTCATTGTGGAGTGTTATGTATACCTCGTATTCACTTCCAAAGAATGTAAATGCGACACTCTCTTGCTAGGAAATAGCGTCTGCAGATGTCTACGTAACGACGCACTAGATTTCTAATGCTTCTTAAATCGTCATATCGCATCTCATTTCTATGTTTCATGATAAGATATAATATTCATTGTGGAGTGTTATGTATATCTCGTCTACACTTCAAGTGAATGTAAATGCGACACTTCCTTGCTTGGCAGTAGCGTTTGCAGATATCTGCGTATCGAAGCAATAGAGTTCTAATGCTTCTTAAAACGGGATGTCACATCTCGTTTCTATGTTACATGATAAGATATAGTATTCATTGCGAAGAATCACTTATACCTCGCATACACATAAGAAGAATGTAAATGCGACACTTCCTTGCTAGGAAACAGCGTCTGCAGATGTCTACGTATCGTAGCAATAGAGTTCTAATGCTTCTTAAAACACGATATAACATCACATTTGTATGTTTCACGATAAGATATAATATTCATTGCGAAGTTTCATGTATTCCTCGTATTCACTTCAAATGAATGTAAATGCGACACTTCCTTGCTAGGAAATAGCGTTTGCAGATGTCTACGTATCGAAGCAAAAGAGTTCTAATACTTCTTAAAACGAGATATCGCATCTCATTCCTATGTTTCATGGTAAGATATACTATTCATTGCGAAGTGTTATGTATACCTCGCATACACTTCAAATGAATGTAAATGCGATACATCCTTGCTCGGAAATAGCGTTTGCAGATGTCTACGTATCGAAGCAATAGAGTACTAATGCTTCTTGAAACGGGATATCGCATCTCGTTACTATGTTTTATGATAAGATATAGTATTCATTGCGAATTATCACTTATACCTCGCATACACTTCAGAAGAATGTAAATGCGACACTTCCTTCCTAGGAAGTATCGTTTGCAGATGTCTACGTATCGAAGCAATAGATATCCAATGCTTCTTAAAATGCGAAATCGCTCCCCAATTATATGATTCATGAAAAGATATAATATTCATTGTGGAGTGTTATGTATACCTCGTATTCACTTCAAAAGAATGTATATGCGATACTTTCTTGCTAGGAAATAGCGTTTGCAGATGTCTACGTATCGTAGCAATTGAGTACTAATGCTTCTCAAAACGCGATATCGCATCTCATTTCGATGAATCATGATAAGATGTAATGTTCAGTGCGAAGTTTCTTGTATACCTCGCATACACTTCAAATTAATGTAAATGCGACACTTCCTTGCTAGGATATAGCGATGGCAGATGTCTACGTATCGAAGCAACAGTGTTCTAATGCTTCCTAAACCACCATATCGCATCTCATTTCTATGTTTCATGATAAGATATAATATTTATTCTGGAGTGTTATTTATACCCCATATTCACTTCTAAAGATTGAAAATGCGATACTTCCTTGCTAGGAAATAGCGTTTGCAGATGTCTACGTATCGTAGCAATTGAGTTCTAATGCTTCTAAAACGCGAAATCGCTCCTCATTTATATGCTTCATGATAAGATATAATATTCATTGTGGAGTGTTATGTATACCTCGTATTCACTTCCAAAGAATGTAAATGCGACACTCTCTTGCTAGGAAATAGCGTCTGCAGATGTCTACGTAACGACGCACTAGATTTCTAATGCTTCTTAAATCGTCATATCGCTCCTCATTTATATGCTTCATGATAAGATATAATATTCATTGTGGAGTGTTATGTATACCTCGTATTCACTTCCAAAGAATGTAAATGCGACACTCTCTTGCTAGGAAATAGCGTCTGCAGATGTCTACGTAACGACGCACTAGATTTCTAATGCTTCTTAAATCGTCATATCGCATCTCATTTCTATGTTTCATGATAAGATATAATATTCATTGTGGAGTGTTATGTATATCTCGTCTACACTTCAAGTGAATATAAATGCGACACTTCCTTGCTTGGCAGTAGCGTTTGCAGATATCTGCGTATCGAAGCAATAGAGTTCTAATGCTTCTTAAAACGAGATATCGCATCTCATTTCTAAGTTTTAGGATAAGTTATAATATTCATTGCGGAGTGTCATGTATACTTCGTATTCACTTCAAAAGAAAGTAAATGCGACATTTGGTTGCTAGGAAATAGCGTTTTCAGATGTGTACGTAACGAAGCAATGGTGTTCTAGTGCTTCTTAAATCGTCATATCGCATCTCATTTCTATGTTTCATGATAAGATATATTCATTGTGGAGTGTTATGTATGCCTCGTATTCACTTCAAAAGACTGTAAATGCGACACTTCCTTGCTAGGAAATAGCGTCTGTAGATGTCTACTTATCGATGCAATAGAGTTCTAATGCTTCTTAAAACGCGAAATCGATCCTCATTTATATGCTTCATGATAAGATATAATTTTCATTGTGGATTGTTATGTATAACTCGTATTCGCTCCAAAAGAATGTAAATGCGACACTTCCTTGCTAGCAAATAGCGTGTGCAGATGTCAATGTATCGTAGCAATAGGGTTCTAATGCTTCTTAATGCGCGAATCGATCCTCATTTCTATGTTTCACGTTAAAATATAATATTCAATGTGGAGTGTTATATATATCTCGTATTCGCTTCAAAAGAATGTAAATGCGACACTTGCTTCCTAGGAAACAGCGTCTGCAGATGTCTACGTATCGTAGCAATAGAGTTCTAATGCTTCTTAAAACACGATATCACATCACATTTATATGTTTCATGATAAGATATAATATTCATTGCGAAGTTTCATGTATTCCTCGTATTCACTTCATATGAATGTAAATGCGACAATTCCTTGCTAGGAAATAGCGTTTGCAGATGTCTACTAAGCGTAGCAATCGTGTTATAATGCTTCTAATAACGAGATATCGCATCTCATTTCTATGTTTCATGATAACATATAATATTCATTGCGAAGTGTTTTGTATACCTCGCATACACTTCAAATGAATGTAAATGCGACACTTCCTTGCTAGGAAATAGCGTTTGCAGATTTCTGCGTATCGTAGCATTAGGTTTCTATTGCATCCCAAAACGCGATATCGCATCTCATTTCTATGTTTAATGATAAGATATAGTATTCATTGTGCAATGTTATGTATACCTCGCATTTACTCCAAAAGAATGTTAATGCGACACGTCCTTGCTAGGAAGTAGCTATTGCAGATGTCTACGTATCAAAGCAATAGTGTTCTAATGCTTCTTGAAACGGGATATCGCATCTCATTTCTATGTTTCATGATAAGATACAATATTTATTGCGAAGTGTCACGTATACATCGCATACACTTCAAATGAATGTAAATGCGACACTTCCTTGCTAGGAAATAGCGTTTGCAGATTTCTGCTTATCATAGCATTAGATTTCTATTGCATCTCAAAACGCGATATCGCATTTCATTTCTATGTTTCATGATAAGATATAATATTTATTGCGAAGTGTCAGGTATACATCGCATACACTTCAAATGAATGTAAATGCGACACTTCCTTGCTAGGAAATAGCGTTTGCAGATGTCTACGTATCGAAGCAATGGAGTTCTAAGGCTTCTTAAAACGCGCTATCACATCACATTTGTATGTCTCATGATAAGATATAATATTCATTGCGAAGTTTCATGTATTCCTCGTATTCACTTTAAATGAATCTAAATGCGACACTTCCTTGCTAGGAAATAGCGTTTGCAGATATCTACGCATCGAAGCAATAAAGTTCTAATGCATCTTAAATCGTGATATCGCATCTCATTTCTATGTTTCATGATAACATATAATATTCATTCTGCAATGTTATGTGTACCTCGCATTCACTTCAAAAGAATGTAAATGCGATACGTCCATGCTATGAAATAGCGTTTGTAGATGTCTACGTATCGTAGCAATAGAATTCTAATGCTTCTTAAAACGCGCCCTCACATCACATTTCTATGTTTCATGATAAGATATAATATTCATTGCGAAGTGTCATGTATACCTCGTATTCACTTAAAATGAATGTAAATGCGACACTTCCTTGTTAGGAAATAACGTTTGCAGATGTCTACATATCGAAGCAATAGTTTGCAAATGCTTCTAAAATCGCGATATCGCATCTCATTTCTAAGTTTCATTATAAGATATAATATTCATTGGGAAGTGTCTTGTATACCTCGCATACACTTCAGATGAATGTAAATGCGACACTTCCTTGCTAGGAAATAGCGATGGCAGAAGTCTACATATCGAAGCAACAGAGTTCTAATGCTTCTTAAAACGCGATATCGCATTTCATTTCCATGTTTCATTATAAGATATAATATTCATTGCGGAGTGTCATGTATACTTCGTATTCACCTCAAAAGAATGTAAATGCGACACTTCCTTGCTTGGAAATAGCTTTTGCAGATGTCTACGTATCGTAGCAATAGAGTTCTAATGCTTCATAAAAAGCGATATCGCAATTCATTTCTATGTTTCATAATAAGATATAATATTCATTGCGGAGTGTCATGTATACCTCGTTTTCATTTCAAGAGAATGTAAATGCGACACTACCTTGCTAGGAAGTAGCGTTTCCTGATGTCTACGTATCGAAACAATACAGTACTAATGCTTCGTAAAACGAGATGTCGCATCTCATTTCTAAGTTTCGTGATAAGATATAATATTAATTGCGAAGTGTCATGTATACCTCGTATTCACTTCAAAAGAATGCAAATGCGACACTTCCTTGCTAGGAAATAGTGTCTGCAGATGTCTACGTATGGGAGCAATAGAATTCTAATGATTCTTAAATCGACATATCGCATCTCATTTCTATGTTTCATGACAACATATAATATTCATTGCGAAGTGTCATGTATACCTCGCATACGCTTAAAATGAATGTAAATGCGACACTTCCTTGCTAGGAAATAGCGTTTGCAGGTGACTACGTATCGTAGCATTAAAGTTCTAAATCATCTCAAAACGCGATATCGCATCTCATTTCTATGTTCATGATAAGATATAATATTCATTGCGAAGTGTCTTGTATACCACGTATTAAATTCAAAAGAATGTAAATGCTCCACTTCCTTCCTAGGAAATAGCGTTTGCAGATGTCTACGTCTCGTAGCAATAGAGTTCTAATGCTACTTAAATCGCGATATCGCATCACATCTCTATGTTTCATGATAGGATATAATATGCATTGCGAAGTGTCATGTATACCTCGTATTCAGTTCAAAATAGTGTAAATGCGACACTTCCTTGCTAGGAAGTAGCGTCTGCAGATATCTACGTATCGTAGCAATAGATTTCTAATGCTTCTGAAAACGACATATCGCATCTCATATCTATGTCTCACGATAAAATATTATGTTCATTGCGAAGTGTTATGTATTCCTTATCTACGGTTCTAATGAATGTAAATGCGACATTTCCTTTGTAGGATATAGCGTTTCCAGATGTCTACGTACCGAAGAAATAGAGTTCTAATGCATCTTAAAACGCGATATCGCATCTCACTCCTACGTTTCATGATAAGATAAAATATTCATTGTGCAGTGTTATGTAAATATCGTCTACACTTCAAATGAATATAAATGAGACTCTTCCTTGCTAGGAAATAGCGTCTGCTGATATCTACGTATCGTAGCAATAGAGTTCTAATGCTTCTTGAATCGCCATATCGCATCTCATTTCTATGTTTTATGATAAGATATACTATTCACTGCGGAGTTTCATGTATACCTCGTATTCTCTTCAAAAGAATGTAAATACGACACTTCCTTGCTAGGAAATAGCGTTTGCAGATGTCTACGTATCGTAGCAATTGTGTTCTAATGCTTCTCAAAACGCGATATAGCATCTAATTTCTATGAATCATGATAAGATGTAACATTCATTGCGAAGTTTCTTGTATAACTCGCATACACTTCAAATTAATGTAAATGCGAAACTTCCTTGCAAGGAAATAGAGATGTCAGATGTCTACGTATCGAAGCAACAGAGATCTATTGCTTCTTAAATCGCCATATCGCATCTCATTTCTATGTTTCATGATAAGATATAATATTCGTTCTGGAGTGTTATGTATACCTCGTATTCACTACTAAAGATTGAAAATGCGACATTTCCTTGCTAGGAATTAGCGTCTGCAGATGTCTACGTATCGAAACAATAGAGTTCTAATGCTTCTTCAAACGAGTTGTCGCATCTCATTTCTATGTTTCACGATAAGATATAATATTAATAGCAAAGTGTTATGCATTGCTCTTCAACACTTCAAATGAATGTAAATGCGACACTTCCTTGCTAGGAAATAGCGTTGGCAGATGTCCACGTATCGAAGCATTAGAGTTCTAATGCACCTTAAAACGCCATATCGCATCTCATTTCTATGCTTCATGATAAGATATAACATTCATTGTGCAGTGTTATGCATACCTCGTATCACATCAAAAGAATGTAAATGCGACACTTCCATGCTAGGAAATAGCGTTGGCAGATGTCTACGTATCGTAGCATTAGTGTTGTAATGCTTCTCAAAACGCGATATCGCATCTCATTTCTATGTTTCATGATAATATATAATAATCATTGCGAAGTGTCATGTATACCTCACATACACTTCAAATGAATGTAAATGCGACACTCCCTTGCTAGGAAATAGCGTTTGCAGATGTCTACGTATCGTAGCATTAGAGTTCTAGTGCTTCTCAAAACGCGATATCGCATCTCATTTCTATGTTCCATGATAATATATAATATTCATTGCGAAGTGTCTTGTATACGTCGCATACACTTCAAATGAATGTAAATGCGACACTTCCTTGCTAGGAAGTAGAGTTTGCAGATGACTACGTATCGGAGCAATCGAGTTCTAATGATCCTTAAATCGCGATTTCGCATCTCATTTCTATGTTTCCTGATAAGATACAATATTCATTGTGGAGTGTATGTATACCTCGTTTTCGTTTCAAAAGAATGCATATGCGTCACTTCCATGCTAGGAAATAGCTTTGGCAGATGTCTACGTATCGTAGCATTAGTGTTGTAATGCTTCTCAAAACGCGATATCGCATCTCATTTCTATGTTTCATGATAATATATAATAATCATTGCGAAGTGTCATGTATACCTCACATACACTTCAAATGAATGTAAATGCGACACTCCGTTGCTAGGAAATAGCGTTTGCAGATGTCTACGTATCGCAGCAATAGAGTTCTAATGCTTCTTAAAACGCGATATCGCATCGCATTTCTATGTTTCATGATAAAATATAATATTCGTTGCGGAGTGTCATGTATACCTCGTTTTCACTTCAAAAGAGTGTAAATGCGACACTTCCTGGCTAGGAAATAGCGTTTGCAGATGTGTACGTATCCTGGCAATGGAGTTCTAATGCTTCTTAAAACGCGATATCGCATCTCTTTTGTATGTTTCATGATAAGATATATTATTCATTGCGGAGAGTCTTGTATACCACGCATAGGCTTCAAACGAATTAAAAGGCGACACTTCGTTCCTAGGAAATAGCGTTGGCAGATGTCTAAGTATCGAAGAAATAGCGTTCCAATGCTTCTTAAAAAGTGACACGGCATCTCATTTCTATGTTTCATGATAAGATATAATATTCATTCCGAAAGTGACATGTGTACCTCGTATTCACTTCAAAGGAATGTAAGTGCGACACTTCCTTGCTAGGAAGTAGCGTTTGCAGATATCTACGCATCGTAGCAATTTAGTTCTAATGCTTCTTAAAACGCGATATCGCATCACATTTCTATGTTTCATGATAAGCTATAATGTTCATTGCAAAGTGTCATCTATACCTCGTATTCACTTCAAAAGAATATAAATACGACACTTCCTTGCTAGGAAATAGCGTATGCAGATGTCTACGTATCGAAGCAATAGAGTTCTAATGCTCCTTAAAACGAAATATCGCATCTTATTTCTATGTTTCATGATAAGATATAATATTCATTGCGAAGTGTCATGCATACCTCGTATTCACTTCAAAAGAGTGTCAATGCGGCACTTCCTTGCTAGGAAATAGCGTTTGCAGATGTCTACGTATCGTGGCATTAGAGTTCTAGGGCTTCTCAAAACGCGATATCGCATCTCATTTCTATGTTTCTTGATAAGATATAATATTCATTGCAAAGTGTCATCTATACCTCGTATTCACTTCAAAAGAATGTGTATGCGACACTTCCTTGCTAGGAAATAGCGTTTGCAGATGTCTCCGTATTGAAGCAATAGAGTCTAATGATTCTTAAAACGAGATATCGCATCTGATTTCTATGTTTCATGATAATATATAATATTCACTGCGAAGTGTCATGTATACGTCGTATTCACTTCAAAAGAATGTAAATGCGACACTTCCCTGCTAGGAAATAACGTTTGCAGATGTCTACGTATCGTAGCAAGAGTTCTAATCCTTCTTAAAACGTGATAATGCATCTCACTTCTATATTTCATGATAAGAGATAGTATCCATTGCGAATTGTCATGTATACCTCGTATTCCCTTCAAAAGAATGTAAATGCGACGCTTCCTTGCTATTATATAGCGTTTGCAGATGTCTGCACACCGTAGCAATAGAGTTCTAAAGCTTCTTAAAACAAGATATCGCACCTCATTTCCATGTTTCATGATAAGATATAATATTCATAGCGAAGTGTCATGAATACCTCGTTATCACTTCAAAAGAATGTAAATGCGATACTTCATTGCTAGGCAATAGCGTTGGCAGATGTCTACGTATCGAAGCAATAGACTTCTAATGCATCGTACAGCGAGATGTCGCATCTCATTTCTAAGTTTCGTAATAGGTTATAATATTCATTGCGAAGTGTCATGTATACCTCGTATTCACTTCAAGACAATGTAAATGCGACACTTCCTTCCTAGGAAGTAGCGTTTGCAGATGTCTAAGTATCGTAGCAATAAAGTTCTAATGCTTCTTAGAACGTGATATCGCACCTCACTTCTATGTTTCATGATAAGAGATAATATTCATTGCCAAGTGTCATGTACACCTCGTATTCACTTCAAAAGAATGTAAATGCGACACTTCATTGCCAGGAAATAGCGTTTGCAGATGTCTCCGTTACGAAGCAATAGAGTTCTAATGCCTCTTAAAACGAGATGTCGCATCTGATTTCTATGTTTCATGATAAGATATTATATTTATTGCGAAGTGTTACGTATACCTCGTATTCTCTGCAAAAGAATGCAAATACGACACTTCCTTGCTAGGAAGTAGCGTTTGCAGATGTCTACGTAACGAACCAATAGACTTCTAATGCGCCTTAAATCGTCATATCACATCTCATTTCTATGTTTCATGATAATATGTAATATTCATTGCGAAGTGTCATGTATACCTCGTATTCCTTTCAATAGAATGTACATGCGACACTTCCTTGCTAGGAAATAGCGTTTGCAGATGTCTACGTATCGTAGCAATAGAGTTCTAATGCTTCTTAAAACGCGAAATCGCTTCTCATTTATATGCTTTATGATAAGATGTAATATTCATTGTGGAGTGTTATGTATACCTCATATTCACTTCAAAAGAATGTAAATATGACACTTCCTTGCCAGGATATAGCGTTTTCAGATGTATACATATAGAAACAGTAGGGTACTAATGCTTCTTAGAACGAGACTTCGATTCCCATTTCTATGTTTCATGAAAGGATATAATATTCATTGCGAAGTGTCATGTAAACCTCGTATTCACTTCAAAAGAATGTAAATGCGACACTTCCTTGCTAGGTATTAGTGTTTGCAGATGTCTACGTATCGTAGCAATGGAGTTCTAATGCTTCTTAAATCGCGATATCGCATCTCATTTCAATGTTTCGTGATGATATAATATTCAATGCGAAGTATCATGTAAACCTCGTATTCACTTCAAAAGAATGTAAATGCGACACTTCCTTGCTGGGAAATAGAGTTTGCAGATGTCTAATTATCGTAGCAATAGAGTTCTAAAGCTTCTTAAAATGCGATGTAGCATCTCATTTCTATGTGTCATGATGAGATATAATATTCATTGCGAAGTGTCATGTATACCTCGTATTCACTTCAAAAGAATGCAAATGCGACACTTCCTTCCTAGGAATTAGCGTCTGCAGATGTCAATGTATCGTAGCAATAGAGTTCTAATGCTTCTTAAAACGCGAATCGATCCACATTTCTATGTTTCACGATAAAATATAATATTCATTGTGGAGTGTTATATATACCTCGTATTCACTTCAAAGGAATGTAAATGCGATACTTCCTTGCTAGGAAATAGCGTCTGCAGATATCTACGTATCGTAGCAATAGAGTTCTAATGCTTCTCAAAACGCGATATCGCATCTCATTTGTATGTTTCATGATAAGATACAATATTCATTGCGAAGTGTCTTGTACACCTCGCATACACTTCGAATAAATGTAAATGCGACACTTCCTTGCTGGGAAAAAGCGTTTGCAGATGTCTACGTATCGAAGCAATAGAGTTCTAATGCTTTTTAGATCGCGGTATAGCACCTCATTTCTATGTTTCATGATAAGGTATAATATTCATTGTGGAGTGTTATGTATTCCTCGTATTCACTTCAAAAAAATGTAAACGCGACACTTCCTTGCTATTAAATAGCGTTTGCAGACGTCTACGTATCGAAGCAATAGTGTTCCAGTGCTTCTTAAATCGCGATATCGCATCTCATTACTATGTTTCATGATACGATATAATATTCATTGTGGACTGTTATGTATACCTCGTATTCACTTCAAATGAATGTAAATGCGACAGTTCCTTGATAGGAAATAGCGATGGCAGATGTCTACGTATCGAAGCGACAGAGTTATAATGCTTCTTAAGACGAGATTTCGCATGTCATTTTAATGTTTTATGATATGATATAATATTCATTGCGAAGTGTCTTGTACACCTCGCATACACTTCAAATTAATGTAAATGCGACACTTCCTTGCTAGGAAATAGCGATGGCAGATGTCTACGTATCGAAGCAACAGAGTTCTAATGCTTCTTAAATCGCCATATCGCATCTCATTTCTATGTTTCGTGATAAGATATAATACTCATTCTGGAGTGTTATGTATACCTCGTCTTCACTTCTAAAGAGTGAAAATGCGACACTTCCTTGTTAGGAAATAGCGTTTGCAGATGTCTCCGTATTGAAGCAGTAGAGTTCTAATGCTTCTTAAAACGAGATGTCGCATCTCATTTCTATGTTTCACGATAAGATATAACATTCAATGTGAAGTGTTATGTATACCTCGTATTCACTTCAAAAGAGTGTAAATGCGACAATTCTTTGCTGGGAAATAACGGTGGCAGATGTCTACGTAACGAAGCAATAGAATTCTAATGCTTCTTAAAACGCGATATCGCATCTCATTTCTATGTTTCATGATAAAATATAATATTCATTGAGGAGGGATATGTATATCTCGCTTAAACATAAAAAGAATGTAAACGCGACACATCCTTGCTAGGAAGGAGCGTTTCCAGATGTCTACGTATCGAAACAATAGAGATCTAATGCTTCTTAAATCGCGATATCGCAACTCATTTCTATATTTCGTGATAAGATATAGTATTCATTGTGGATTGCTATGTATACCTCGTAGTCGCTTCAAAAGAATGTAAATGCGACACTTCCTAGCTAGGATATAGCGATGGCAGATGTCTGCGTATGGAAGCAATAGAGTTCTAGTGCTTTTTAAAACGCGATATCGCATCTCATTTCTATGTTTCATGATAAGATATAATATTCATTTCGAAGTGTCATGTATACCTCGTATTTACTACAAAAGAATGTAAATGCGATACTTTCTTGCTAGGACTTAGCGTTTGCAGACATCTACGAATCGAAGCAATGGAGTTCTAATGTTTCTTAAAACGAGATATCGCATGTCATTTCTATGTTTCATGATAAGGCATAATATTCATTGCGAAGTGTCATGTATACCTCGTATTCACTTCAAAAGAATGTAAATGCGATACTTTCTTG